>NC_057418.1:27627812-27927812 GCF_019320065.1 Cervus canadensis
TTTGATTTAGGTCATACCTGAATGGTCTAGTGGTTTTCCCTACTTTCTTCAGTTTAAGTCTGAATTTGGCAATAAGGAGTTCATGATCTGAGCCACAGTCAGCTCCTGGTCTTGTTTTTGCTGACTGTATAGAGCTTCTCCATCTTTGGCTGCAAAGAATATAATCAATCTGATTTCGGTGTTGACCATCTGGTGATGTCCATGTGTAGAGTCTTCTCTTGTGTTGTTGGAAGAGGGTGTTTGCTATGACCAGTGCATTCTCTTGGCAAAATTCTATTAGCGTTTGCCCTGCTTCATTCCATACTCCAAGGCCAAATTTGCCTGTTATTCCAGGTGTTTCTTGACTTCCTACTTTTGCATTCCAGTCCCCTATAATGAAAAGGACATCTTTTTTGGGTGTTAGTTCTAAAAGGTCTTGTAGGTCTTCACAGAACTTTTCAACTTCAGCTTCTTCAGCATTACTAGTTGGGGCATAGGCTTGGATTACCATGATATTGAATGGTTTGCATTGGAAACGAACAGAGATCATTCTGTCATTTTTGAGACTGCATCCAAGTATTGCATTTTGGACTTTTTTGTTGACTATGATGGCTACTCCATTTCTTCTAAGGGATTCCTGCCCAGAGTAGTAGATATAATGGTCATCTGAGTTAAACTCACCCATTCCAGTCCATTTTAGTTCGCTGATTCCTAGAATGTCAACATTCACTCTTGCCATCTCCTGTTTGACCACTTCCAATTTGCCTTGATTCATGGACCTAACATTCCAGGTTCCTATGCAATACTGCTCTTTATAGCATCAGACCTTGCTTCTATCACCAGTCCCATCCACAACTGGGTATTTTTTTTGCTTTGGCTCCATCCCTTCATTCTTTCTGGAGTTATTTCTCCACTGATCTCCAGTAGCATATTGGGCACCTACCAACCTGGGGAGTTCCTCTTTCAGTGTCCTATCATTTTGCCTTCTCATACTGTTCATGGGGTTCTCAAGGCAAGAATAGTGAAGTGGTTTGCCATTCCCTTCTCCAGTGGACCACATTCTCTCAGACCTCTCCACCATGACCCGACCATCTTGGGTGGCCCCACACGGCATGGCTTAGTTTCATTGAGTTAGACACGACTGTGGTCCTGTGATCAGACTGGCTAGTTTTCTGTGATTATGGTTTTAGTGTGTCTGCCCTCTGATGCGCTCTTGCAACACCTACCGTCTTACTTGGGTTTATCTTACCTCGGACGTGGGCTATCTCTTCACGGCTGCCCCAGCAAAGCGCAGCCACTGCTCCTTACCTTCTCTAAATCAATGAAACTATGAGCCATGCTGTGTGGGGCCACCCAAGATGGACAGGTCATGGTGGAGAGTTCTGACAAAATGTGGCCCACTGGAGAATGGAATGGCAAACCACTTCACTATTCTTGCCTTGAGAACCCCATGAACAGTATGAAAAGGCAAAAGGGTATGACACTGAAAGATGTACTCCCCAGGTTGGTAGGTGCCCAATATGCTACTGGAGAAGAGTGGAGAAATAACTCCAGAAAGAATGAAGAGACGGAACCAAAGCGAAAATGCCCAGTTGTGGAAGTGGCCTGTGAGGAAGTAGAGTCTGATGCTGTAAAGGACAATATTGCATAGGAACCTGGAATGTTATGTCCATGAGTCAGAGGAATCAGTTCAGTTCAGTTGCTCGGTTGTGTCCAACTCTTTGCGACCCCATGGACCACAGCATGCCAGACCTCCCTGTTCATCACCAACTCCTGGAGTTTACCCAAACTCATGTCCATTGAGTCGGTGATGCCATCCAATTTCGGTATTCATGATTTGAGGCAATAACTGAGATTATGTTAAATTGGCTGAGGGATAAACACAACAACCAAAAGAACAGAACAGAAGTCTTAGAAACAGACCCACACAAGCACAGCCAACTGACTTTTGGCAAAGGTACAAGAGTAACTGAATGGAAGAAAGATGGTCTTTTCAACAAGTAGTGCTGGAACAATTGCATATCCTCAGGCAACTAATAAACCTCTACCTAAATCTCACATCTTATACAAAAAGTAACGCAAATTGATCATAAATTTACGTGTAAAACTATAAAACTGTCAGAAGGAAACACAAGATAAAATATTTGGGACCTAGGGCTTATTTAAGAGTACTTAAATATGACACCAAATGCACAATCTATAAAAGAGAAAAATCAACAAACTGCAGTTCATCAAAATTTACAACTTTTGCTCTGTGAAAGATCCTGTTAATAAGATGAAGTGATTTGCTACGAACTTGAAGATTATGTGTGCAAACTACATATGTGACAAAGGCCTCATTTCTATAATGTACAAAACTCTTAAAACTCAATAGTAAAACAAACAATCCAATTAGAAAAGGGACATATCACAGCCGGTAACATTTCCCCCATGAGGATACATAAATGGTGGATAAATACAAGAGAAGATGTTTGCCATCACCAGGAATAACAGAAAATACAAAGAAGGACTGTGACGAGTTATCATGACACATCTATTAAAATAGCTGAAATAAAAGTGGCGACATCACATACCGGTGACAATGCAGAGAAAATGGATTTCTCATGGTTGGTAGTAGGAACACCAATGATACAGCTACCTTGAAAAAGAGTTTGGCAAGTTCTTTAAACACAAAAAAGGGTTTACATTTACAACTTAGCAAACACACTTACACCCAACAAACACTCTTATGCATTGTCTCAAGAGAAATGAAAACTTAAATGTTCACAGAACAACTTTAGGTGGATGCTCAACTGATCCATATCTGGGGAAATCATTTGGCTCCCCCAGATAATATAGCATTCTTAGGATGGTAGCTTTTCAATTCCAAACGTGGGTTCTATTAATAGTTTAACTTGACATTGCCTGCCTGCATGCTTAGTTGCTCAGTCGTGTCCGACTCTGCGACCCTATAAACTGTAGCCTGCCAGGCTCCTGTGTTTCCATGGGATTCTCTAGGCAAGAATACTGGAGTGGGTATTCCTTTCTCCAGGGGATCCTCACAACCCAGGGATCAAACTCAGGTCTCCTGAATTGGAGGCGATTCTTAACCAGCTGAGCCACCAGGGAAGCCCTGACATCTCATGACTGAAATCAAACTTTCCATTCTACAAGGTTTGTCACCATGGGCTGAATTCACACAGGTCAGAATGAAAGATTCAGTTCATGAGAATTAAAAAAAAAAAAAAAAACTTGCTTAAAATGAGACAGTGTTTGTAAAACTTCTGCTAAAAAGAAAAGGAGAATAAGAAGGACATATTTGGAGAGACAAAATGGCAACTGTTCTTAGAGAACAATATTCTAAATATATTGGAATATTGTCTTCCAAAATAATTTCTTATGGCCACAGTGAGTTAGTACTATTTAGTCTGAACTTTTGAAGTTTTGTCTGGGGGTAACATCATCTGAGTACCTCCCCTTTTCTCATTGAAATGGTCAGGAATATAACTGTCTGAGAAGGAATAGAAGATTTAGCAAGGCTGCGGACTAAGTCATTTATTCCATGTTCAAAAGCAATAGTAGAAAGGAAGCCAGGAAGATGTCTTTATTCTTCTGTGAGAATTCTATTGTTCATCCTGTTCTAATTATGAAATCTGAACTTAAAAGGATGAAAGGGAAGCTCAATCAGTAGTATAAAAGTGTGTCTTCTCTGGAAATGGTTCTTAACAATTTAAACGGCAGGCTTATCTATCCTGGACTGACTGACCCAATAGTTAAAAGTAATATTCTATAATACTGAAAACAGTCTGCAAAGCTGCATTTCTTGATTCATTTATGTTTCAAATTATAAGGCTGTATGGCAGAGAGAGAAAACACTACTAATCTTTCATGACTGTGAGGTGGTTTAACTGAAATGTAATTGTGAAAACAAATTTCTCAGGTACAGAAAAAAAAATATGCTGTGCCATTTCCTCAATTCAAAATGAATTCATTTAGTTCTTAATCACAGAAAAGAAAAAAGCTCTCCAAACTGAACAAAAGGAAATGTAGGGGATTTCCACAAAAGAGAATTTTAAAATAAAATGAGAAAAGGGCTTCAAGAATACTTTCATTCCTCAGAGGCCCACCAGGGAGTTAATGGGAACTGTGGCCACAGCAATCCAGAATTAATATCTTACATTTGGAAAATCAACATGTTTGGGAATCTGAAAAGAGGAAAGCTATGTGAAATGAAATCATCTTGGGTCATTATGTGCCTACAACATTCGCCCCACTCAGGCACACTCAGACATATGTTAAAGACATAACTGTCTCTACCTCCATTTGAGACTCTTTTCAATAAATGAAACTCCAACCGCAAAAGCAGTTGACAATGTGAAATTACAAAAAAAGCTGTCAGAAGGTCTGTGTGGGAGATACATTCGCCATAAGCAGAAGGGCTAGGAATCTGAGAAGCTTTTTAAATGGATTCAGAGACCTTTGAAAAAAAAGGTCTCCTTCTCCAGTAATTGAATTTGACACCAATGTTCTTTGGATGCCAGGGCTGTACAGGGTATTTTCCCATCCACATCTAGGCTAAATTGGAGATGGTGACCTCTGATAGACTAGAGCAATCCAGGAAGTAATAGAAACCTCACTTCATAGAAACTAGTGACAGGTTGGGATTAAATGCTGGGCTGGCCAGGAACAGTCCAATTCCTTTTTAGGGAGCCCACAGGCTTCCAAAGGAATGGAGATTTTAAAAATCACTCTATAAATGCTACTTTCTCCAACTTGCTTTAACTAAATTGAACATCATAATCTAAGGTCACCTCAGATTTAGAACATAGGCAAGCCTTAAATCCAAAGGAGATATTCTTGCTTCCTAAATTCAATACATTTTACAGAATTCAATAAAAGTTGATTAGGACTGGGGCATTTACCCAGAGTTAATATATAAGGATGTTCCCTCAAATGTTATCCTAATAGTGGGAAAAGGCCTATTTGCCAGAACAAGGATTGGATTGGAGTAAGGTATGTCCATAAATGGAATTTATGATAAATTGTGAAATAATCATTTTCTCATAAGTTTTCATGCACACATTATGATTTGAATCTGTAGACCTGACAGAGTGATCCATCAGAAGTTCTAATTACTTTCATAATCAGTTGACCCACGTCTCTATTTTTCTAACTGATATCTCTTTCCTCTCGCTGTTACACTAATTTATTCTACTTCTTGTTTTTGTTTGGTCTTTTTTAGATTCCACACTAGTGACATCAATTGTATTTTATCCTCCTGACTTATTTCACCAGATTAATAAGTCTGGGTTTATTCAGTTTGTCCAAGCATTCTTTTTGTGGTGGTAAGTACTCTTCGTGTTTATCAGGTTTCAGTCTCAGTTGGGTTCGACTCTTGTGACCCATGCTGAGCACAGAGCTCCTATTATAACATCCCGGATTCTCATTCAAGTCCATTGATAGTGATGCATCCAGCATTTATCTTGTATCCTCTTCTCCTCCCACCTTCAATCTTTCCCAGCGTTGTATGTATGTATATATCACATTATCTTTACCCATTCAAGTGTCAACGGACACTCAGGTTGTTTCCATATGTTGGCTGTTTTAAATAATGCAGAAATGAACATAGGGATGAATATGTCTTTTCAGATTATTGTATTTATGTTCTTTGGATAGATACACAGAAGTGCAATAGATCATTACGGTAGTGTTTGTGTCATATTTCTTAACTTTTTGAGGACTTTTAATACTGTTTTCTGTAGTAGTAGCTCCACCAATTTACAATCCCACTGACAGTGTACTGGAGTTCCCGTTTTTCCATATCCTATATAACATTTTGCTAATCCTGGCCTTTTTGATAATAGCCATTCTAACAGATGTGGGGTAACATCTCACTGTGATTTTGATTTCCATTTCCCTGATAATTAGTGATGCTGAGTATCTTCTGATATGCCTGTGGGGCATCTGTATGTCTTCTTTGGAAAGATGTCTATTCAGAGCCTCTGATCATTTTTTAATCAGGTTTTTTGTTTTGTTGTTGTTGAGTTGTATGAATTCTTTATATATTTTGTATATGAATCATTTATCCAACAGATAATTTGCTAATATATTCTCCCATTCTGTACATTGCCTTTTCATTTTTATGATGATTTCCTTCATTGCTCAGAAGTTTTTTAGTTTGATATAGTCCCATTTGTTTATTTTTTATTTTATTTCCCTTGCCTTTGGAATCAGATCTACAAAAACATGTCTAAGACTGATGTCAGTGAGGTTACAGCCTATGTTTCCTTCTAGGAATTTTATGGTTTTCAGTCTTACAGTAAGGTCCTGTATGGTATAAGTTACTGGTCTAGTTTCATTCTTTCGCATGTGACATTCCAGTTTTTCCAGCACCATTTATTGACAAGATTGTCCTTTTTCCATTTTCTGTTCTTTGATCCCTTGTCATAGATACTGTCCATATATAAGTGGGCTTATTTCTAGGCTCTCAGTTCTGTTCCACTGATCTATGTGTCTGCTTTTGCGCCAGTGGCATACTCTTTTTACAACTATAGCTTTGTAGTTTAGTTTGAAATCAGGAGTGTGGTACTTCCAGCTTTATTCTTCTTCCTCAAGATGGGTTTGGCTATTCAAGGTCTTTTGTCACTCCATTCAAATTTTAGAATTATTTGTTCTAGTTCTGTGCAATATGTCATTGGCATTTTGAGGAATTACATTGAATCTGTAGATTGCATTGTATAAAATGGACAGTTCAGCGATATTAATTATTTTAATCTATAAGCATGAAATAATTCCAATTTTTTATCTTTTCAATTTCTTTTATCAGTTCTTATAGATTTCAGTCTAAAAAGTATTTTTTAAAATAATATTTAACTAAATTTCTCAAGTTATATTATTATGAAAGATTGAGAATGATGTACATAACGCATACATATATATGTACACATGCATATAATAAAACATAAGAAATGATAATCACTAGGCATCAGATTACAAATGTTTCTTATTTTCTTTATTGCTTTGTATTTGTTTATTTATATAAATTTTTCTTCTGGTCATGATCACTTAACTGGTACTGAACTTGCCTTCCCAACAATTATGAAAGTGGACAAAATAGAGACACTGAGAAAGAGGTAGTACAAGATGCAATCCTTTGGAGAGGGAAAACATGCAAGTCCAGCTATTGTTCCACAGCTGCCCTGTTTCTCTGCCCAATGGTATTCTGTTATAGATCAGGAAGGTTAAACCAGGCAGAACAACAGTCTTGTTCAGTTGAGGAGACAGATATTGTAATTCCAGGCTGCAGAAGCAGGGAGAATTTTCAGAGCAGGGTATGTAAGAAAAGGGAGTTATATGTGTGTGGTGGGGGAAGAGTCTTTTGAGGATTCACTGGAGTGTTAAGCTAAGGACTGGACTGATTGTTAACAGGGTGAGATTCTGCAAGACCATGCACAGATGGCCTGCTACAAGGCTGAGAGCTAGCCAATGATACCTGAGGTTGTGCAGTGTTAGGAGATGCTGGAATGCCATCTCAATGTAATCAAGAAACTATACACTGAGTACAGTGGACAATTCAGCTGACAATAACCATATGCCACAGTAAAAGGTACACCATACAATTTGGCCCCAAACTGAAATAGACCAATCTTCACAAATAATAAAAATAATCCTGACAGGATCAAAACAGTTTAACTGAATTTAAGATCTTCCAAGAAAAAAAAAATCCATCTTTTACAGCAAGATGATATAACCCATACTCTCTGCAACATATCATTCAGAATGTCCAGTATATACTCCAAAATTAGTAGGAATGCAAAGAACTAGGAAAATTTGACCCAAGAGATAGAGAAAAAATAGTTAATAGTAATACTTCTCCAAATAACCCAGTTGTTGGACAGAGCAGATAAAACTTTAAAGCCATTATTACAAATATATTTAAGGTCTTAAGGTAAATATGGTTATAATGAAAAATGATCCAAATTTAGCAGAGAAGTATTGTAAAAAAATAATTAAATGTAATTTCAATAAAAGAAATGTACAATATATGAAATGAAAAATTCACTGGATGGGCTTCATTGGAGAATTGGAGCAGCAGAAGAAAGAGGAGCAGAGAAAAGTGTCTATGAATTTGAAAAAGATCAATGGAATTTATCCAGTGTTAAGGACACAGGAGAAAAGAGTCAGAATAAATTAATAGAACCTCAATAATCCATAGGAGATAATAGTGAAAATAGAATAGAACAAAATTTTAAGGAAATGCTAACAGAGAATTTCCCATATTAGGCAAAAAAAAAAAAAAAAAAATCAACATAGAGTCCCAATAAGCTAGTAAAACGCAAATAGGAAAAACACAGAGAGAACCACATCTAGGCACATTGTAGTCAAACTGCTAAAAAGAAGTTAAAGAGAAAATCTTAAAGTAGACAGAGAATAGCCATATATTATACATAAGGAAACAGCAATATAAATAATATTTAATGTCTCATCAGAAATAACAGAATCCATTAAAACAAATGCAATGGCATCTTTAAATTGCTAAAGGAAAAACAAATGACATTCAAGAATTTTATATCCAGAGACACTATCCTCCCAAAATAAAAGGCATTTTCCCATGATGGAAACTGAGAAAATCTGTCACCACCAAATCTTTACTAAGAAAATTCTAAAAGAAGTTCTTCAGGCTGGAGGGAAAATGATACCAGGTGGAAATTTAAACCTATGAAAAGGGATGAAGAGCACCGAAAGTGATAATTGTGAATATATATATATATATATATATATATATATATATATATATATATGACATCTATAATTTTCTTTTAATATCTTTAAAATCATAACTCTTTAAGGCAAAAATTATATCATTGAGTAAGGATTTAAAAATGTGTAAAAGTAACATGTATAATGATAACACAGAGTATGAAGAACAAATAGAACAGTACTGTTGCAAGGCTATACCTTCTGAAAAGGACCAAGTGCTTACTCTAAAAAGACACTGTAAACTACAGATGCACACTATAATTCTTAGGAAAGTCACTAAAAAAGTAAAGAAGTATACCTAAAAATCCAATAGAGGAATAAAATGAAATAATGAATTATTCGATAATCACAAAAGAGGGCAACAAGGATGAATGGAAGAAGAAACTGACAGGACAAATAGGAAGAAAACAGCAAACAGCAAAAGCTATTCACAACTAAGTGTTGTTTACAAGACATGCTCATTTAATGAAAAAAGAGCATTAATCTATATGTTACAGGTTGAAAAAATTTTAATGGAAGAGGATATAGCAACCAAAGAGTAAGTAAAAGAGAATGGGAGGGGGTACATTAATATCAAATACAAAAATAGAAATCAAGACAAGGAGAATTATTGGAATTTTTTTTAAAAAGACATTTATTAATAATATAAGGATCAATTATAAGAAATGGCAGTCAAAAACATGCATGAACCTAACGGTGGAGTTTCAAGATACATGAAAAAACAACTTAAAAAGAACTAAAGGGATAATAAATAAATACCTACTAATCATGGGAGGTTTTTAACAGCACTTTTCTCAGTAATTTATAGAACAACTAGGAAAAATTCAGTAAAGATATGGATGATCTAAACAATGCTACAAGCCACTAGTGACCTAATAGATACAGATTAAAAAATGTACTCAACAGTTATGAAAAGCACTGTCTTTTTAAGTACACAGGGAACATACAATTGGGTAATAACATAAGTTTTGATACATTTCAAAGATTGAAATATCACAGAATATGTTCTCTGACCAAAATAAAATTGAATTTTAGAAACAAATAAGATACTTACAAAAGACTTAATTATTTGAAAGTCAAATAACATGCTTCTAAATTACCAATGAATCAAAAAGTTATGACAGAAATTAGAAAACATTTTAAATGAAATATAAGAAAATATAACATATCAACATTTGTGATATAACTAGTGATTAGCCAGAAATTTTAAGCTTTCTTTTCAAAAAGAAAAATAAAAGTTACTTTCTATTATAAAAAGTTGGAAGAATACTTAAACCCAAAGTTGATTGAAGACTGCACTCTTAATGAAAATAAGAGTGCATGTCAGTGAAATAGAGAACAAATAGGAGGGAAATTTAACAAATCCAGAAATTGGTTCTTTGAAACAGCAAAGTTGCTAAACTCTAGCAAGACTGATTAAGAAATATAAGAGCATAAATCATGAAATCAAAAGCATACACCAGAGAAAATTAAGTCAGAAGTTGGTTCTTTGATAAGATTAGTAAGATGATAACCTGAGCAAGACTGATGAATTTTTAAATAAAGAAGACAATACACAAATTATTAAAATTAAGAATGGTAGAGGAGATATTTCTTCATATTCCACAGGCATTAAAAAACTACCAGGGGAGTACTGTGAACAACTTTATGTCAATAAATTTGACAACATAGCTGAAGTGAACAAATTCTTTGCAAATGGCATGTGTAAATTAAAACAAATGAACCAGAAAATCTAAATCCACTCTACTTATTTAAGAATTTCAATTTTTTATTAAAATCTTTCTACAGAGAAAACTCCAGGACCAATTGTTTTCACTTGTGAATTCAAGTGTTAAGGAAAAAATAATGCTAAATTTACATAAAGTCTTTCAGAAGACGGAAAAGGAGGGAACATTTCTCATTCATTTAATAAGACCATCATAAACCTAATACAGAGATATGATGATGAAATTATAAGATTAGAAAGATTACAAAATAACTACAGTCCAATTTTTCTCATAAACATAGACCCAAAGTCCTCATAAAAAATATTCACAAGTTGAATCCAACAACACAGGAAAAGGATGATACACCACAACCAAGAACAGTCTATCTCTGCAATGCAAGGTCATGTTCACATTCAAATTTCAATCAGTGTAATCCACAGATTTAATAGAGTAATAAACAACCACATGAGCATCTGAATTGAAGAAGAAAAAGCATCTGACAAAATTCAACATCAATTTATCATAAGTACTCTTAAGAAACTGGAAATAGAAGGGAACTTCCTCAACCTGAAAAGGGGCATTTTTGGAAAAAACTGGCTGTTAACATCCTATTTAATAGTGAAGAGAGAAAAATTTCTTCTTGAGATAAATTAAAAGGCCAGAAAGTCACAATTCTATTCAACAGTGTACTGCAGACCTTAACCAGTGCTAACTGACAAGAGATTTGAGAGGAATAAACTAAAGTACATGTTTACAGATGACTTGTCTTCATTAAAAAAAAAGAGAAATTTACAAACAAATACTAGAACTAAAAGTGAATTTATGAAGTTAAATACAAAATTACCAATTATCTTTCTACATACTAGCAGCAAAATTTGGTAGGTAAAATTGTATTAACAAGTCCCTTTGCAATGGTATCAAAACTACTAAAGCTAATAAGTAAATGCTGCAGTATCATAAGGATAGGGAAATAAATCAACACACAGAATAGAGATTCCAGAAGTAGACCCACACTCAATCTAATTCAAAAAGATATATGCACCCAATGTTCATAGCAGGAATATTTACAATAGCCAAACATGGAAGCAACCCACTGCCCACGAACAGGTGAATGGAGAAAGAAATTGTGTTACACATATATAGAATGGAATCGTAAAAAAATGAAAATTTTCCATTTGCAACAACATGGATGGACCTGGAGAGTATTACACTTAAGTAAGTTAGAGAAAATAAAGACTGTGTATCTTCATTTTTCTGCGGAATCTAAGAAATAAAACATAGACTCACAGACACAGAGCAGAAACTAGTGATTATCAGTAGAAGAGGGCTGGGGGAAAGAGTAAGACAGGTGAAAGGAATTATTCTGACTATTTGGCAACCTCATGGACTCCTCTGTTCATGGGATTTTCCAGGCAAGAATACTGGAGTGGATTGCCATTTTCTTCTCCAGGAGTTCTTTCCTACTCAGGGATCAAACCCAGGTCTCCTGCTTTGCAGGCAGATTCTTTACCATCTGAGCCACCAGGAAAGCCCAAGACATACAAACTACTAGGTATAAAATAAATCAGATACAGTATAGGTAATGTAGCCAATATTTTACAATAGCTTTATTTATAGCATCATCTGTAAAAAAAAACCATCAAAACCCTAGGCTGTACACCTGAAACCATTATGATGGTTTAAGTCAACTATACCTCAGAAAGAAAAGAAAGAAGCAAAATAAGCCTCCCAATGGAAAAGCAGTCAATTCTCAGAATAAGAAACTCCAAGAGAAAAAAAGAAGAAAAAAATTTTTTAAATCCTTTGTTAAATATAGAGAAAGATGAAATTATTTGTAAGAGCAAAAAATTGAAAATTAAAAGGAGATACGCATGGTACATCCAATCCATGACTATGTTAAAAATTAGAAGCATGTGTTGGTAAGGAAAGGTTTCTATGTGAAGTGGGAAGGGGACATGAAAAGTACCACACATAGTGCCATTTAATATTCTAGATAATGAATGAACTGTCCAGGAAATAAATGCACAGACAATGAAAACCTATTACATGTGTCTCTCCAAGGGTAAGGAGTAAATGTTGATTCATGGGAAAGGACATGTTATCTGGGCAATGGTGACATGGAATGAGGACTGGATTGTGAAAAGAACTCACATGAGAGGAAATAGATGAAGACGATTAAAAAGCCAAATCTTAGTGGAATATAGGTGAAAATTTCAGAATACTTGTACTTTCATTTATTAATGCTTATTATCAGTTGGTTAGGTAAGCAGTGTGGACAGGATAAACTACATAATACATTGTGTGACCAAAGTTTAACAATCCAAATCTTACCACTTTATTACAGTTTGGATTTTGGATAGTCCACTAGGTTTGGTCCCGGGAATTTTAAATTTAACTTTTTTTTTTTTTTTTTTTTTTTAGGGAGGCCTGGCATGCTGAGGTTCATGGGGTCACAAAGAGTCGGACACGACTGAGCAACTGAACTGAAGAATGAACTGAATTGTGTCCAATTGCAATGTGTCCATCATTGAAAAAGACAAAATATAAAAGTAAAAAAATAAATCACTTTTATCACTGCCTTTAAGGATAACCACTGATAAAATATATGATTCTGGCACCAAAATATATGAGCATGGTACATATTTCTTAATAGTTGCCCCAAAAGATTCAGTCAGTTCAGTTCAGTGACATCACTCGGTCATGTCCAATTCTTTGCGACCCCATTGACTGTAACACGCCAGGTCTCCCTGTCCATCACCAACTCCTGAAGTCTATCCAAACTCATGTCCAGTGAGTCAGTGATGCCATCCAACCACCTCATCCTCTGTCGTCCCCTTCTTCTCCTGCCCTCAATCTTTCCCAGCATCAGGGTCTTTTCAAATGAGTCAGCCCTTCACATCAGGTGGCCAAAGTATTGGAGTTTCAGCTTTAGCATCAGTCCTTCCAAAGAACACCCAGGACTGATCTCCTTTAGGATGGACTGGTTGGATCTCCTTGCAGTCCAACAGACTCTCAAGAGTCTTCTCCGACACCACAGTTCAAAAACATCAATTCTTCAGCACTCAGCTTTCTTTATAGTCCAACTTTCACATCCATACATGATTACTGGAAAAACCATAGCTTAACACTGAGAAATCTGTATAGAGCTTCTTCATCTTTGGGTGCAAAGATACACAAACATATATTCCAATCAACAAGTCATGTACATTGAAAATAACCAATTTTAAAAATCTATCCTTCCTTTTAATGAAGGATAGTCACAAAAGTCTCAGCCCCTTTCTGTGTGACAACACACAGTTCACGCTTCCTGTTGAGCTCACTTCCCTTATCATATTTGAGATGTTTCAGCATTCTCTTAGTGTATCCACAAACCCATTCCAGTAGTTGGCTGTCCCTCTCATTCCAAACCCCTGCTCTGGGCTTCTCTGTACGTCATTGTTGCCATCAAGTACTTTCTTTCCCTTCAAGCAATGCCTTATCCAAATCTACATCATTCCAAGTGTGGTTACAGGTTTGACATTTAATTCCCTAAAGCAGAGCTGGAAAGAATGCCGCATACACTAACTTATTAGAAGCTGAGTTAGTAAAAGAAGAATAGAGTATAGATGGGGAAAAAAAAAAAAAACTTTTAACTAGTCCTTTAAAATTCTTTGCTCCTTAATCCATTTAGCCTGTTATAACAAAAATACCACAAACTGGGTACTTATACACAAAAGAAACTTATTCCTCAGAGCACCGGAGGCTAGGAAGTTCAAGACCAAGGTGATGGCTTTCAGTCTAAACCCAACTGCTCCTTCTTGTCCTCAGCCAAAGGAAAATATTATTACAGAAAATCTTTACAGAGATCCAATTTCTCCTCCAATAAGACATCTGAATATAACATAATATACCAATATCTGAAGCAACTTCATTCAGATTTTGGTAATGTTTCCAAGACCAGGATTCCTAATACATACCTGTCTCAGCATAAAAAGTGATTCCTTCCATCACTGGAAAGACAAATGGAGAGTCAGCTAGACTAATTCCAGCTGCCAACTCAAGTGCAGAGACTTCTAAAGACTCACCAAACAGCATGTTTTTTTTTTTTCCATTGCCAACAATTTTAAGATCTAGATTTCTCTCTAACCACACACACAGAGAGAAAAAGCCTCCTAGCAGTGTGAGACCAGTCATTCGGCCCATATGAAGACCATATGAAGAGATGAAAATAAGAGCACATTTCTGTTTGAATTCACACTTCTTTGATGGCATTCAATTATTTATTCATGATTTAAAATGTTTACCTAGCCTCCGATTCTTTGTTATCCTTTGCATATACCACACATATATATTCCTGGATCCATGCTCTGTGTGGGTACCTCTGCTTCCTACTACACACAGATCAGAAGACCATAAGCCCAGAAGGCAGGAGCCATTAGATAAAGAAAAGAAGAATAACATGAAATTTAGGGAACGGTTTCATTCATCTTCTCAGGGGGTTGTGTAGAAAGAGATATATTTCCCTGGTCCCTGTAGGTATCGCCAGAGGCACTATTTGAATTCTACAAGCGGGATCCAGGACCAATTTGGGTCAAAAGGGCCCTACACTGGCCTTGTGTCAGTGTTCACTACCCAGGCTCTTAATGCTTTCTTTGGAACCAAGCCCCCTGACTTCTAAAATTCTAGAAAATCAGTTCCCCCAAATTTTGCTTTCTTCCATCCTTTAAGTCAACAAAATGTATTGGCACCAACTATGTACCAGAAGTGGGCTTCCCAGGTGGTGCTAGGGGTAATGACCCGCCTGCCAATGCAGGAGACCTAAGAGACGTGGGTTCCATCCCTGAATCCAGAAGATCCCCTGGAGGAGAGTATGGCAACTCACCTCAGTATTCTTGCCTGGAGAATCCCTTGAACAGAGGAGCCTGGCAGGCTATGGTCTATAGGGTCAAAAAGAGTCAGACATGACTGAAGCAACTTAGCACACACGTATGTGCCGGAAATTCTGCTGAGCATGAGGATCTTACCAGTGAACCAGAACACTGTCCATACCTCCTAGCAGCGAACAGACTTCGAACAAATAATTTTGAAATAGTTAGAAGCTGTTTACGTTATGTTGTGTGTGAGCTCAGTCATGTCCGACTCTTTGCGACCCCATAGACTGTAGCCCTCCAGCCTCCTCCGTCCATGGAATTCTCCAGGCAAGAATACTGGAATGGGCTGCCATTTCCTATTCCAGAGGATCTTCCCAACCCAGGAATCAAACCCATGTCTCTTGAGTCTCTTGCTTTGGCAAGCATATTCTTTGCCACTGCACCACCTGGGAAGTCCAAAGCTGCTAGTGAGCACCCTACAACTCCTGCTTCGGTTTCCTTCCCCGGACCTCCCTAGCTTACCACAATAGTACCTTGCTTTCCCACAGCCTCTTCCTGACCTCAAGTCTCCATGCCCACATCCACTCTTCTTCCACCAGCCTCCTGGCTGAACAAGCCTCTGACTATTAGCAGAGGCCACAGTGCCACCAGCTGCTAGAACATTTCCCTATCTGGATCCATCCTGAAGCCCCGGGCCTCTTTGATGCTGGCGTTCACCTCTAATCATTTCTTCCACCCAAACCTGTCCAGTTTTCCATCAGTAAGGCTGTATATTGTCACCCTGCTTATTTAACTTATATGCTGAGTACATCATGAGAGTTGCTGGGCTGGAGGAAGCACAAGCTGGAACCAAGACTGCTGGGAGAAATAGCAATAACCTCAGTTATGCAGATGACACCACCCTTATGGCAGAAAGTGAAGAAGAACTAAAGAGCCTCTTGGTGAAAGTGAAAGAGGAGAGTGAAAAAGTTGGCTTAAAGCTTAACATTCAGAAGACTAAGATCATGGCATCCGGTCCCATCACTTCAAGATGGGGAAACAGTGGAAACAGTGGCTGACTTTATTTTTCTGGGCTCCAAAATCATTGCAGATGGTGACTGCAGCCATGAAATTAAAAGATGCTTACTCCTTGGAAGGAAAGTTATGACCAACCTAGATAGCATATTAAAAAGCAGAGACATTACTTTGCCAACAAAGGTCTGTCTAGTCAAGGCTATGGTTTTTCCAGTGGTCATGTATGGATGTGAGTGTTGGACTATAAAAAAAGCTGAGCACTGAAGAATTGATGCTTTTGAACTGTGGTATTGGAGAAGACTCTTGAGAGTCGCTTGGACTTCAAGGAGATCCAACCAGTCCATCCTAAAGGAAATCAGTCCTGGGTGTTCATTGGAAGGACTGATGTTGAAGCTGAAACTCCAATACTTTGGCCACCTGATGCGAAGGGCTGACTCATTTGAAAAGACGCTGATGCTGGGAAAGATTGAGGGCAGGAGGAGAAGGGGATGACAGAGGATAAGATGGTTGGATGGCATCACTGACTCAATGGACATGAGTTTGGGTAGACTTCAGGAGTTGGTGATGGACAGGGAGGCCTGGCGTGCTGCAGTTCATGGGGCCGCAAAGAGTCGGACATGACTGAGTAACTCAACTGAACTGAACTGAACCAGTCCTAATTTGAAGAAAGGAAGGGACCAGATAGAAGGAGTCCAGGCAATATATTATCAGAAGCTGAGAGGCTTCCCTGGTGGTCCAGTGGTTAAGACTGGGCGTCCACTGCAGAGGGTTACAGGGTTCAGTCCCTGGTTAGGGAACTAAGGCCCCGTGGCCAAAACTGAAACAAGTCCATATTAAAAATGACAGAATTTTTAAAAATACAGAAGCTGAAACACGTGTAGAAAGAAATTTCCCTGTGGTAGGTTGTCATCTAATATCTGGCTTTCTAAAGAGTGATTACTTGTGTCATCTTTCTTATCTTCATAACCGTATTTGTTATTAAACTCATCTAAATGAATAAATAAGCACATAACTTGGGAAGAGAGTCAATCAGTCTTTAATTAAACAACTTGTTTTTCTCTCCCAGAAGTTGTCTCACAGAAAACTGTGTTTTGCATATGTGTGCATTGAGTCAGCTGTCAGAGTCAGATGCTGTGGAATGACGTTCTTTAGTAGAAAACAGAGCATAAAATACCTGCATAGAGAAAACCAAATATTCTATGTTATCACTTCTATGTGAAATTTAAAAGAAAACCAATCTATATAACACAATAGAAGCAGAATGGCAGATATAGAGAACAAACTAGTGGTTACCAGTGGGGAGAGGGAAGTGGGGGAGCAAGATAGGGGATTAAAAGATATAAACTACTATTGTATAAAATAAATAAGCAATAATGGAACATTGTACAGCACAGGAAAATATAACCATCATTTTGTAATGACTGTAAATGGAGTATAATCTATAAAAGTGTCAAATCACTATGTACTTCACCCGAAACTAATATAATACTGTAAATCAACTATATTTCAAAAAAAATTTTAAGATATCAGCATAACTCATTTTGAAAGTAAATGTGAAAGGCGCTCAGTTGTGTCCGACTCTTTGCAACCCCGTGGACTATACAATCCATGAAATTCTCCAGGCCAGAATACTGGAGTGGGTAGCCTTTCCCTTCTCCAGGGGATCTTCCCAACCCACGGATCGAACCCAGGTCTCCCGCATTGCAGGTGGATTCTTTACCAGCTGAGCCACAAGGGAAGCCCATAACTCACTTTAACCACCTCTAATTAGTGGATCAACTTTATGGGTAATGTAAACTTGAGAGGGGTGTATGGAAATATTTCTAATCTTATATTTTTAATACAGGTCATAATGGTCTGCGCCACTAATCAACAGAAAAGAGACAAAAGACAATCTCCAGTATAGAAATTACTGACATCACTGAGTTTTAAAATTTTGATCCCTCAGTAAGTACAATAAAGAGAAAATTAATTTGTGGCTAGCAGTACAAATTAAAACCACAAGTACGTTTGTTGGTGCAGTGAGCATTGCAAGATAAAGTAAACAGTGGGCACAGAGTAAAGTTGCAAAGATTCATTTGCTCTATCCGCTGATTTTATACATAAGCAACAGCAGCAAATAATCCAATAAACATGCAGTGAGCACTGGGAGAATGTCACTGGAATTTTATCTGCCAAAGCTTCAGGAATATGTCTTTTTCTCAATTTTATCAGTATATATATAATATAGTGTCTTACGCTACAAGGAAACACTGATCAAAACCTCACAAAAAAGGTATGTGTCATATCCTAGCAAAGATTTTACTCATTCTGATATTGTCAGCTGCTCCATCATCAACAGATGGCGTCTGCTTTCCTCTCATGTTTCCCTGAAGGTTCTCCTTTAAGCCACTGGCCAGAAATTTGGTCTGCAATAAGGAGCAACAGCCTCAGAGCCTCATGAAAAGGATTCTGCCTGGTATTTTTAACAATTGATATTTCAAGGAATAGACTTAGGAGCTTATCTCTTAGAAAATTGTCAGAGGTACTCAGGGTTTCCAGGATGCTTTTGAATTTGGTACCATGAAAGCCAAAACTCAATTAAAAACAACTGAATGAACTCAAGAACATCTCATTGTGATTATTTATTTTGGAATGTTTGTAGAGCTTTTATTATTCTGTTTTCTGAAGGCTCTATGAGAAAGCCCTTTTTCTTTTACGTCAATTGATTTCTTTTTTCCTTTTTGTTTTAATTGTTGTAAAATCTGCATAACTATTTTTAAGTGTACAGTTCAGTGGCATTAATTACATTCACAATGCTGAGTAAACATCATTGTATCTATTGTCAGAAATTTTTCATTACCCCAAACAAAAACTCTGTAACAATTAAGTAATAACTTTCCATGCTCCCCACTTTGTCCTCAGTTCCTGGTAACCTCTAACCTATTTTCTGTCTGTATGGGTTTGTCTACTCCAGATACTTGATATAAGTAGAACCATACAATATTTTATCTTTTATGTCAAGCTTCTTTCACTTAGCATAGTGTTTTCAAGGTTCATCCATTTTATGGCATCTATCAGAACTTCACTTTTTGTGGCCAAAAAATATTTCCTTGTATGTATACATGTTTTGTATATCCGATCATCTGTTCATAGACACTTAGATTGTTTCCATCTTTTGACTATAATGAATAATGCTGCAATGGGCATTTGCCCTAAAGCACCTATTTGAGTCTCCATTTGCAAATTTTGGAGAGGATTGATGTAGGTGAGGAATTGCTGGGTCAATTCTTGACCTCTGTCTGACCTCAACTTAATAACTATATGCTTGCATTATATTCTCTCTGACTCTTCAAATTTCAGAAAAAATATTTTTATTGAGTTCCTTTACTTCTAATGGCAATGTTGTTAGTTGCACGTGTTTATTAAAACTAATCAGAATGTAACTGCACAAACTGAATGCGTAATAAAGGCTATACATGGAGTGTCATATATCAGAATAAATCTCGTGTAATCAGATAGGAAAAGCCCACCATTAAGAATGAAGGGTAATACTTCATGGGTGGAATCAACTCCTTCAGTATTCTTCCAGGAACTGTTCTCAAGTCTCACAGAATCCCAGATGTAGAGGTCGTAAGACAGGTCGCCCCCTGGCAGGCCAGGAAGCTTAGAAGATTGAGGGACATCACAGAGAGAGGAGTTCACACAAATCTGCAGATACTCCAAGCAAAAGCTAATGGGGATGAATTCCCTGGGTTTGGCTTCAAAACCTCAAAGTGGAAGAACAAATACAATTGATGTTTTATTTAATCTCTGGAGAAGAGAGACTATTTAAAAAAAAAAAATTCAGTCCTAGATTTCTTCCAAAATCTTGAACATAGTTGTTTTTATGGTTTTTTATACTTGCTTAATGCCATATGACTCCAGATTTGAAGATCATACCACAGTTTATACTTGCTAATTAACACTGAATGCTGTACCTATGAGAGCAGGCCAAAACACCAGGAGATCACCCTTATTTGAACCAGGAAGATTCCCCTGGAGATAGTTCATGAACACAAAAAGGGACTACTAAGAAAAATTATCCCAAATTCAGAAATAGATAAAAAGATGGTCTCACGTTCCAAAATCATACCTAGAGCATTATCTGACAGGAATGCTCAAGGATTATCTGATCCTCTAGGAGTATGTACTTTAATCATTTACTATTAATTAGGGTATTTTACAAATCTATAAGGATAGTCTTCAATCTCTACAAAAGTAATAATTATTCAAATGATTTTTGTCCTTTGGCAATGTAGATGAATTTTTTTCCTGTGGATGAACAAATGGTTTCTGTTTGGGAGAGACGATTTCATCACAAAGGTGAGAGTGGCGTTGCCTTCATTGTGGCCTTGACCATCTTGTACATTAATCAGTTTTGTGTGTAATAGGGCATCCTTCCTTTCAGTTACTATAAATGCTTCTGCCTTGCATACACTTTTCAGAGCTGGCTCACCATCCCAAGTGATTTCCTCATTTAAGAGTTAAGTGGTTGAGTTGAGTTTCCTCATTTAAGTTGAGTGGTTTCCTCATTTAAGAGTTAAATAAATCTTTGACACAGTGCTCACTTAAAGAAAGAAAATGCTAGAAAAGAATGGCAAGATTATAGCAAAGTTGCAGACTTTCCTAAAAAACAAGAAAGTCCAGATAACATTGGAGCAATAGCTTAAAAATGTTCAGGGGAAATAACTGGCAACTTAGAAGTTACACTTAGTTCATAGATCATCCTTGACTGAGGTAAAATAAAGATACTTACAGACCCACAGTGATAAAAAGAGTTAACAACCTCTTTGAAAGAACTATTAAGGGGAAAATTTCAATGAGAAGAAAAGTAAACTACATAGGAATGGATGAAGTTCTTTTTAAAAAAGAATAGTGAAACTAACATTCTAGAAAGCAGTAATGTAAAACTGGAGAAATTAAAAGGGAGTTTAATGTATGTGAAAACTTTTTATCCTTTTGGAGAACAAAAAAATAATGAACAAGTCTCAATTTGTTTACAAAATTTAGCTGATTATATATTTTTAAATTTTAAAGTTACCAAAAATATTACAGATGCAATTCATAAGTTCCAAACCAGCACAGGGAAAAATAAAAATAACCTACATGAAGGAAACTCTATCAACCCAGAAGAAAAAAGAAAGGATAGTAAGCCAGACAGGCAAAATTAGATACTGGAAAAAAGTACAACCACGTCAGTAATCATTAAAAAACATAAATAAATTAAACTCATCTATTTGAAAAAAAAGGATATTGTCAGGTGAATTTTATTCAGCTATGTGGTGTTTTCATGAGATACTAAAATCTCCTTGGACTTCAACGAGATCAAACCAGTCCATCCTAAAGGAAATCAATCCTGAATATTGATTCGAAGGACTGATGCTGAAGCTGAAGTTCCAATACTTTGGCCACCTGATGTGAAGAACTGACTCATTGGAAAAGACCCTGATGCTGGGAAAGATTGAAGGCAGGAGGAGAAGGGGATGACAGAGGATGAGATGGTTGGATGACATCACCAGCTTGATGGACATGAGTTTGAACAAGCTTCAGGAGTTGGTGATGGACAGGGAAGCCTAGCATGCTACAGTCCACGGGGACATGACTGAGCAACTGAACTGAACTGAAAACAAACCTCAAGAAAATATTGAAAGTAAAGACACAAAAACATATTCCAGGCAAATATGAAAAGCAATACAATACAGCATATTATTATCCAACAAAATAGAATTTAAGGTGAAATAGTTAATAGATACAAAAAGTTACCCTGTAATAACAAAGAAAAATTTCCTAGCAGTAAAGTATGAAAAAAATCACAAAATTACATGCACTCACTGTGTATTTTCAAAATATGTAAAGCCAAAAATGACAGGATTACAATGTAAAATTGATACACCTCTATCAACAGAAAGATCTATTTTGGAAATATTATTGAGACTAAATATTTCGATGAAATATTAATAAGCTTACTATAAGAACAAACATAAAATATTTGCTAAAACTGTTTTGCCTACTAGATCATGAAGGATATTGTGATTAATTTTAAAGAACTGATACTGCTAAGAATACATTCTCTTATGACAATACAATTTAACTGTAAGTCAAGCAATAAAGAGATAATGAATATCACATGTGTCTGATCCAGCTTGAGCTCTGTTCCCCACATATTATGGAATAATTCATAGGTTAAAGAAAACATCATAGTAAAAATAAGAACATATTTGAAACAAAACAGCATTAGAACTACTATATGCCAAAACTTATGAAATAGAGCCAAATGTGACATAATTAGAGAATGTATGGCCTAAATATATTTTTAAAGGAATACTGAAAGTAAATGAATTAAGTAGGCAGCCTATGAATCTGAGGGGAAAATCAATAAATTCAAAGATAAAAAAGGAACTAATATATATGAGTCAAATGAAAAAGATTAATTAGAAAACGTAGAGATCATTTGTAAGACAAATATTTTTTAACTAATTACATAACTTTTTTTTTTTTAAGTTTGGCAATACTGATCAAGAAAAAGAAGAGAAAATACAAATAACAATTTCTGGGGAAAAAAAAGGGAAATAACTCTGAACACATATGATATTTTTAAAGCTTAACAGAGTATGGTGAACAAGTTCAAGCCAATATATTTGAAAACAGTCAAAATGGGCAATTTTCTAGGGAAAAATGCAAATCACTAGAAGTTACTTTATAACCTTAACAGTATGATTTTGTATAAGTTTACTTTTAGTATCTTCTACCAAGAATAGATACAAAACTCAGATCAGCTACCAGATCTTCAGTGAACAAATAAATTTTACATAATATATACACAATACATAATAATTTTAAAGAATAGGAAAAGGGAGAGATCCCCTTAGAAATATCAAAAGATGATACATACAATTCAAGGTAATCAAATATTCACTGGAAGGATTGATGCTAAAGTGGAAGCTCCAATACTTTGGTTACATGAGTCATTTCTGACTCATTGGAAATGATCCTGACGCTGGGAAAGGTTGAGGGCAGGAGGAGAAGGGGGCGACAGAGGATGAGATGGTTGGATGGCATCACCAACCCAATGGACACGAGTTGGAGCAAGCTCCAGGAGATAGCGAAGGACAGGGAGGCCTGGTGTGCTGCAGTTCATGAGATGGCAAAGAGTTGAATGTGACTTAGCAGCTGAGCAACAACAAGAGTTCAAGGAAAGAAAAGTGTTGGTTTAGTTACTAGTCATGTCCAACTCTTAGGCAACACCAAGGACTGTAGGACCAGGCTCTTCTGTCCATGGGATTTCCCAGACAAGAACACTGGAGTGGGTTGCCATTTCCTCCTCCAGGGGATTTTTCCAACCCAGGAATTGAAGTCGCATCTCCTGCATTGGCAGGTGGGTTCTTTACCACTGAGCCACCGGGGAAGTATAGTTATATCATAAAAGCAGATTCAAAAAATTGCTAACTAAAATATTAGTAAATACAATCCACTAATGTAACATCTTTTAAAAATCAGTACAGTATAACAAAAAAACAAAAACAAAAACAAATAACCTAGTAGAGTTTATCTCAGAAATGTAAGGATAATTTGCTACTAGAAAAAAAACTTTACAGATTAACAGATTAAGGGAGAAAAATGATTTCACCATCTAAATAAATGAAAAACATAATTTAATTGAATCAATAGCTCACTAATCATAAGGACTCTATATACAAAATAGAAGGTAGCTTTTGTTAAGTCTAGATAAGAATTTCTACCAAAAATCTACAAGATAAGACACAGATACTGGCATCATTTAAAAAACATTTTCTGTGAACACCAATTTTAGAGTGCATGATACTAGAAGTCTTAGCAAGACAATAGTAAAGAAATGAATTAAATACCTAAGAACTGGAAAAGAAAAACCAACACTTTATTACTTATAGATAATACAATTATCTACATTAAAAAATCTAAGAAAGTTTGCAAAAACATCATTAAAACCAAATAAGACAATTCACAGAGATTTCTGAATTTAAGACCACCATAAAATCAGTATTTTTCTCTGCAACAGAATAAAATACTGTCTTAATATAATAATTTGTAAAAGAAAAATCTATTCTATAAAAACTTGTTTTGTCTATCTGAAAGCCTACAGGCTTTTATTCTTTATCATTCAGTGTTAGAAATTTTGCCAGGACACACTTGAATGTCTGTCTCTACTCCTCAGTCCTCTTTGAAATTCCATGAGATTTTCTACCTCGGGATTAAGTCTCCCTTTACTTTGTGAATGTTTTCTTTTAATGTTTGTTTAGTTGTTATTAGTCCCCAGGATCTGTCTCGGTCTCTTTTCCCTCGTGATCTCTGCCTCTTCATACATTTGCTCTGTGCTCTGAAATGATTCTTGTGCTCCATCCTCCAATCCACTGATTGGGACCTCAACCAGCTCTTCACTCATTATCACCAAAGCTCGGGCACCCAGCAGGGTATCTCTCAGCAGAGATTTAAACAGAGACTTTACCAACGTCCAACAGCATAAGGTTGTATACATCCAACTGGCTCAGGAAAGACAAGTAAGATTCCCCCAGAGAGGGAAAAGGAAACCCACTCCATTATTCTTGCCTGGAGAATTCCATGGACAGAGCAGCCTGTCCTCTGTCCACAGGGTCCATAGTGGGCGGACTACAGTCCATGGAGTAACAAAGAGTCAGACACGACTGAGTGACTAACACTTTCAAGACTTTACCAATGTCCAACAGCATGAGGTTGTGTATATCCAACTAGCTCAGGAAAGACAAGTAGCAGGGAGTAGAGGACAAATAATTGGTTGTGTATTTCCACTCATGCACTTGGCAAAAAAGATCCCACTCAGCTTAGCATCAAAATGTAAAATACTACAGTACATTACAATATATGTAAGAAAAATGCAGAAAATCATTAGAGATACAATTCTAAAATATTATAGAAAGATTTAAGGACTAAATAAATGGGAGATATACTGTATTCATAGATGAAAATGGTCAATATGATAAAAATGTGAGGTCTCTCCAAATTAGTCTAAAATTCAACACAAAAATTGCACCAAAAATTGATTGAGTTTGGTGAATTTGAATCTAAAATTCATATGGAAGATTATAAATTCAAGAATTATCAAGATAGCTCCAATAAAATAAAAGAGAGATGAAACTTGACTATGATATGTCAAGGCTTATTTTAAAGTTTGAATAACTAAATAAGCTTGATAGTATTAATAAATGCAATGACAGAATTACACATAATTGCAATAGTGGTGAAAGACAAGTAATAATCTCAAGCTTATTTGGGAGTTCAACAAATTATGGTGGGGTCAATCCACCAGTGGATGAGAGCAAACATTTTAAAACTTCTATAGACCTTTTAACTAAAACTGGAATAAATATTAATCTTGACCAATACTTAATATGCAGGCAGACACTGCAACCTTCCAAGGGGCTTATGTCAGTAAATAGGGGTCACCTACAGTGGGGTGAGTATCCCAAGGGAAGTGGCAGTACCCCAACACAAAACTCCTCTCAGCCACTATGAACAGACCCTTGAAAATGCTCCAGATTAAGTTTACAGAGATAACACCATATTTCAAATACATTCACCAGATCGCTTACAGGAAGATCATGGCAACAAAGGCTCTGAACCAGAAATACATAAAAGGCTACAGATTGTCGTCCATGTGGTTGATTTTGAAAAAGAGGACCTTTAAAATACAGTACAAAATTCACCATATTTCATAATAAAATAGGCAAGAGAGATGAAAATCTGTTGTTCTACAAAGAGGTTCACGGTTTAGTTTGTGGCAAGTTATGTAAAATAATTGTCAAATTTACATTTGAGCTACACATTTATTTTCCTTTACAAAGTGATGAGAGTTCCTTGCTTGTTGACCTTCTCTATGATAAAAAAACAGCTCTAAGCAGTTCGCTACTAAAAAACGTTTCCCCAAAAAAATCACGTTTAATCTGCCCCTTAAAGAGTAAGATAACGTTTTTAAATGGTTGAAGAAAAAACTGCTTTTTAAAACTCAGACTATGAATTAAACCTTTTGAAATGGAATAATCTGGACTGTTCCCATGATTATGCAATTTTATTGCAACAAGTAAGTAAGTAAGTGTTAGTCACCCAGTCCTGCCTTACTCTTTGCAACCCCTTGGACTGCAGCCCACCGGGCTCTTCTGTCCATGAGATTTTTCAGGCGAGGATACTGGAGTGGGTTGCCATTTCCCAATCCAGGGATCGAATCCGGGTCTCCTGCACTGCAGGCAGATTCTTTACCGACTGAGCTACAAGGGAAGCCCCTTTATTGCAATAACAATACAAATATACCTTCTATAAAACATGTAATGGATGCATATTTAAACTGGAGAATGCCACAGCTGAAAAATCCCACATGTCCCAACAAAGACCCAGCACAGTCAAATAAATAAATAAATTTTTTTTAATTGGAGAAACATAGTTTCCTAACCTGTTTAACAATTATTCAAATGAAACACTTCTGTAGGTTTTGAAGAAGATCCCCCGCCATGTGTGAAGTCTGGTGATGAACAAAACCCTCATTTCACGTAGTGGGGAAAACAGATAAGTAGATTGACTGGCCATCACTGTAAAGTGCAGGAAATGCCACGTGAGTAGGGTTCCTAATTCAGTCCTGAGGAGGAAATGAAAGCCTCCTGGATGAAGCAATATCATAGCTGAAATCTGAAAGGCACATACGAAAAGTTACATTGGCATGCTCCTACTGTGCTCAGGCACGTCCAGCTCTGCAGCCCCATGGACTGTAACCTGCCAGTCTCCTTGTCCATGGGATTCTCCAGGCAAGACTCCTGGAGCGGGTTGCCATTCCCTTCTCCAGGGGGTCTTCCTGACCCAGGGATCAAACCCATGTCTCCTGCATTGGCAGGTGGATTCTTTACCCCTGGAGCCATCTGGGAAGCCCCATGTTGCAGTAGGAGGGACTAAAAGAGAGTGGGAGGTTCACCCAGACAGACCACAGCAGAGCAGGCCCTCTGGCTTCAGAAGGGAATGCTGCTTTTCTTATTCTGACATCACAGAACCTGACCCTGAAAGTTTAGGGGAGTTTCTTCTGGAAACTGAGACAGGTAATGTCACCAAGGGACACATGGAGAGATGGCAGCTGAGAGCACAGTGAGGTCTGGATGAGGACAGCTACCTTCCTCTGCAGACCCTTTCCCATCACCTGGTAACACTGTCTTTAGCCCCTCATCTGTCCCTGTCCCATAAATATTCTACCCATGCATCAGGATCAGTGACCTGACCCCAGACCAACTGTGTCACTCTTCTTCAAATCTTCGTCTTACTTATAGTTGACCAAAAAAGCCATATCTAAGTTGATACTTGAATATAGGGGGAAATGTAATAATTTATGTCTCTCTCCTTGTGCCCCAAGCAAAGTTATCAGGAAGTTCTCTTCATTGTATTTGTTGCTCAGTTGTGAGCCCATGGATTATAGTCCACCAGGCTCCTCTGTTCATGGGATTCTCCAGGCAAGAATAGTGGAGTGAGGAGCCATTCCCTTGTCCAGGGGATCTCGCAACCCAGGGATCAAACCCACATCTCTTGCACTGCAGGCATATTCTTTACCATCTGAGCCACCAGGAAAGCTCATTCTCTTCATTATTTTTTCTTTTATCTGAAGCCCAGTGATGTGAATATTTTTATTTCCTTTGCCAGTGTCCCTTCTGTGTACATCTCCCCCAGGAACCTCTTGGGTACAGGACATATGAAGAATTAACAGGTCCCTAACCCAGTAATACTCAAATTTTAGTGGGCACACAAATCACTTGTGAGGGAGAAGAGTGTCGTGTTAAACACAGTCATTTCAGTTCAGTCACTCAATCATGTCCAACTCTTTGCAACCCCATGGACTGAAGCACACCAGGCTTCCCTGTCCATCACCAACTCCCGGAGTCTACCCAAACGCATGTCCATTGAGTCGGTGATGCCATCCAACCATCTCATCCTCTGCCATTCCCTCTCCTCCTGCCTTCAATCTTTCCCAGCATCAGGGTCTTTTCCACTGAGTCAGGGTCGTTTCCAATGAGTCAGTCAGTTAAACACAGTAGGTCTTGAGGAAGACTTTTTGTCAAGTGTACACTTCTGACAAAATTCTAAGTTAGCAAGGTCCTATGCCATTTTATTACTTTCCAAACTCTCCCCAATTTCCTGAAATAAGAAAGTACCTGGTTTCTGTGAATGAAGTTATTAGTTCAACCCCAGAAGATATATATGTGTGTGTGTGTGTGTGTGTATACACACACACACATATGTTTAGTTGCTCAGTCTTGTCCAACTCTTTGTGACCCCATGGACTGTAGCCTGCCAGGCTCCTCTGTCCTGGAATTTTCCAGGCAAGAATACCGGAGTGGGTTGTCATGCCCTCCTCCAGGAGATCTTCCCGACTCAGGGAGGGAGCCCACATCTCTTGTACTCTGGGCAGATTCTTTATTGCTGTACCACTGGGGATAAGATTACATGTAGTGTTATATACACAGTACTACTATATATATATACATATATATATATATACACACACATATACATATAAACTACATGTTATAAGCTGAATCGTGCCCCCCAAAATTCCTGTGTTGAAATTCTGAATCCCTTATACCTCTGAAAGTGACTGTATTTGGATATACACTCTTTGAAGGGATGGTAAGTGAAGATGGGACGGTTAGAGTGGGACCCTAATTTAACCTAACTGCTGTCCTTATAGCAAGAGGAGATTTGGATGCACAAAGAGACAGACACCAGGGGTGCTCACACACAGAGGAAAAACAGCGAAAAGGCAGCCATCTGCAAACCAAGGAGAGAAGCCCCAGGAATAACCAAACCTGCCAACACCTTGATCTTGGACTCCAGAACCATGGAAAATAAATTCTTGTTTAAAACCCAGTTAGTGGTATGTTGATACAGCAGCCTTAGGAAACAAATGCACTGTCGTATTAAAAGAATTTGCATGTCTGATTCACTGAATGTCTGCAACTTAAGAGGAAATAATGAAAATAGTACAGGTAACTGCAAGATGGAAATAGACACTTTCAAAATAGTCCATCTGACTTTCAAAAATGGAAACAGCATGAATTCCAAAAATTGCAGGTGGGTACAGTTGAACTGAATTCCCTTGACAACATTTTGGACAGGATTGTTAAACAGGTGGCTGGTGAGCTCTTAGAAAATAGAGCCATAAAGGAAAGTCCAGGTTCACTCAGATTAAGGCATGCTGAGCTACCCTCATTTCCTCTATTGATAGGTTAGTTGATGGAGATCATGGGAAGGCTACAATCATACTGTATCTGGATTTCAGTAAGATATTTTATAAAAGGTTGTCACGTGATTCTTCAGAGAAAGACAGAGAAATGTAGACTGAGCGAGGCTTGGCATCAGGTGGATTTGTGGCTGACTGAAATCTATGAACCTGGGATGTTAATCAAGGAAGCATTAAAAACTCGAAGATTAACTCCCATAGGCATGAGACTTCCCTCGTGGTTCAGTGGTTAAGATGCCATGCTGCGAGTTCAGGGGCATGGGTTCTATTTCTGGTCAGGGAATTAAGATTTCACATGCTGTTCAGTGCAACTAAAAGATAAAAAAATAAAATAAAGGCCTGTGGGGATGTAAAAAATGTGTTTTTTTTTAAAGCCCAACAGATATGCCCATAACAGTGATGTGTACAGAATTGCATACGTACGTGCTCTGAAATTACATGTGGCAAAGATAGCTCACTGTCTTACAATAATTATTTTCTCTTTCTTTCAGATAATAGAACAAACAAAAGAAAAGACTGAGTAGATGAACAAACAAAGGAAAAGACTACTTTTCCCAGCCTTGTTGGCAAGTTGAAATAACCATTTGACTAAGACCTGTCCAATAGATTAAGAACAGATTTGATACGCTCTGGAAATCCTGTCCTTAAAATGACGAGGTGCCCCTTCTTCGCTTTTGCCCTTCATAATGATTAGGATATGAACTTGTTGTGAGCCAACTTGGCCTAGGGATTGGGAAGAAATAAGAAAGAAGGTAGCTGGATCTCTGAATCCGCAGAACCTGCCTACAGCTCTAGACTTATACCCAGATAGTTCAGAAAGAAAGAAACGTCTATCTTATTTAAGCCACTATTATGTTGCATCTCTGTTGAGCACCTGAACCATATCCTAAGTAACTGAGTATGTTTTTCTGATTGTCAGGGGACATTAAGCTGGGGAGGAAAACCAAACCATTCAACATCAACCAGAAAATCTAAATAAGCTGGAAGAACCTAAACTCATGATCCATTTCAACAATCTTGCATTTATGTTTAAATAATCAGTTGCATAATAAAATGTAGGATGGTCTACCATAAAACAAGGTCATGTGTTTTTTTTAAAGATTTTTTAAAAATCTGAACTCAAAGCCACACTCTTAGGCTACAGTAAACAACTGTGGTGTCATGATCAATGATATTAAGATCCTTACTTGGTCCATCCTGGTTAGATGACAGAAGAGCCAGAGGGTGACCAGGACACAAAGTGCATGGGCTGACCTCCACAGGTGCACAAACAGAAAATGGGTTCATTCTCTCCCCACTCCTCCATTCTCCTTTCCTCACCACTTGACACCTCATGCAAACTTCATAGCTTTAGGGTTACTTCCATTCATAATTAGAGTCGCATAATTCCAAACTCATTTTCACATATCAAAAGTGTCAGTCTTAATGAAGGTAAGTTGAGAGGGAGACATTTCACCATGCACCTTTGGTTTTTGAACCATAAATTCCAGCATAAATCAAAAGTTCAATATCACATCCAACTCAAAGCCTCTCCCTTCTGCCACTGCAGGTGGGGCTCTTGGCTCAAGGCAACAAGGAAGAAGTTATGACCTGTTCTTCCATCTTCTTTCCTGGCCCCCTTCTCATCCTCTTCTTCCACTCACCCTGCTTCTGTCAGGAAGAACAGGTCAGAAAGGGGGTAGAGAGAAATAGAACACCAAAATAATAATAATAATAGTAATCATTTATCATAATAATGCTCCTGTGATTCAGCTGGTAAAGAATCCACCTGCAATGGGGGAGACCCGAGTTCAATCCCTGGGTTGGGAAGATCCCTGGAGAAGGGAAGGGCTACCCACTCCAGTATTCTGGCCTGGAGAATTCCATGGGTTATACAGTCCATGGGGTCACAAAGAGTCGGACATGACTGAGTGACATTCACTTTCATTTTCACTATAGGATCAAAAGTCTTTCCATTTAGCTGGAGCTATGGACATTCCCTCTCTTGGCTCAGCTTCTGGCTGTCCCATTCTCCATCATGGCAGGAGCCCAAAGCTGGCCCACACACAAAGCCAGGCATTCATCAGTAGTCCTTATAGGAATCCCTAAACCGTATAATTCCCTGACTTAATAACAGATTCCACCTCAATTTTTGTTAACCTGTTTCATACCCTGGTATCTGTGTAATGGAGCCCATGGCCTCCCTCTTGCAGGTACCCCAACCTCTGGGAGCAATCCTCTGGGATCCCCTCATACTCTGTTCATGGGCACCTCTACATCCCCATGGAAAAAGAAAGAGAAAAGTCAAAAAGTTTACCCTAAGTCTGTGGATCCCTATGCTAACCCAATCAGCTGTCTCACTGAGCTCTCCTTTCTGTAGCTGGCCTGCCACAGATAGGAACTTCCATCTCTTGTTGTGAGTGAGTGATAGTTGCTCAGTTATGTCCGACTCTTGGTGACCCCATGGACTATAGCCTGCCAAGCTCCTCTGTCCATGGAATTCTCCAGGCAAGAATACTGGAGTGGGTTCCCATTTCCTATTAAGTTCTCAAAAAGTATAGTCTAGTAGCTCTTCCTTCAAATGTGAGGGAATTTGGGGGTTGAAAGAGACCATTCATTGTCCCCCAAAATATGTTCTCCTCTTTTTTCATAGTATTAGGCTTTTAGCACATAACTAACAGCATGTGGTTACCCAATCAGCAATTTTATTTCCCTCATTTCATTGTAGCTATGATTCTGGATTCGAATTTAGGTCTATCACATTAAGAATTTGCATAAGATTAGAAGGCAGAAGGCAGGTACAGACACCTGGCTCCTGCTGCTGGTACAAGGTCATGGCTTCTTCTCCAGACCAGCTGTTCTTAGCAGGGTCCCAACTTGATCTTTACGTAATTTTATTCCTTAATTTCAGCACCATTTCCCACCTGGAAGAGCAGGGAACTTTCAAACCCAACAAGTCCTTCCTCCTCTCTTTTTTTAACAGTCTCTCCTTTTGTTTCCCTCTCCATTTTAGTATAAGAGGCAGGAATATGCCATCAGGCAGCTTCAATTGTCTGTGAGACACCTCCTTAGTTGTGGGCCACCCAGTTCACCAGGTGCCTTCTCTACTTTCATGTTAATTCAGGCGACAATCTTGCTAAACTTTCTGCCATTCGGTAACAAACAGAGTGCGCAGTAAGTTTTCCTCACCTTCCTCTCAGCCCTCACCACAGCATCATTAGAGACCACTGCATTTCAATGGCCAGTTTCTTCCTGGCTCTTTAATCTTTCATAAACTCTCTCCTCAAAGTCCCTCCTGCCTCTGCCCACTGTCTACTTCCAAAGACACTTCCACATTTTAGATGTTCGTTACAGAATCACCCTAAAATCTGTATTGCTTATCTATTGGTGTGTCATAAATTCCCACAAAGTGTAGTGGCTGAAAACAGAGTTTCTTTGGGTCAGTAATTCAGGACTTTATTGAGTGGTTGTGGCTCAGAGCCTCTCATGAGTTTAGGGTCAGGATGTGTCATGAGCTGCATGTTTGTGTCCTTCATAATTCACAGGTAGAAACTCTACTCCCTACTAAGATTATAGCAGGAAATGATGCCTTTGAGAAGTTTAATAAGGTTCAGATGAAGTCATGGGGGTGGAGCCCCTCAGGCTGTGGTTAGTTAGCATCCTTACAAGAAGCCTGGACTAGAGTTCCCTCTCTGCACCATGTGAAGACACAACCAGAGGCTGGCTGTCCATAAACCAAAAGAGGGTCCTTGCCAAGCATCAAATCTGTTGTGCCCTGATCTTGGACTTCCTAGTCTCCTGAACTGTGAAAAATAAAAATAGGTTGTTTGAACCACCCAGTCTATGGTATTTGGTTATAGCAGGTCAAACTAAGATAGGAGGTCAGCAAGGGCTTCAATCATCTCAAAGCTTGACTAGGGCTGAAGAATCTAATTTCAAGAGGACTCACTCACATGGCTACTGTCAGGAAAGCCTCAACTCCTCACCTCATGGGTCTTGCCATGATTCTAAGGTCAGGGCACAAAACAACAACCAAAAAAAAAAAAAATCCAAGATGATCCCAGAACATCTTTTAGTGACAGAAAGTTTAAAAAACATACATTTTAATGACAGCATGTCCAGAGGATCTAAGAACAAATTTATAAAGGCTTCTGGTGGCCAAAACTAATAGGGTTTGGGCAACAAAATAAATAAAACTACATTGCTTTATCACTCAAAGAGTAAAGTAAACATGAGTCCATGCTTATATAAATAAATAACTGAATAAATAAAGAGAAAAGGTAAAGCTTCCTTAAGGAAGAAGACCAATTAATAAACATAGAAGGAATCAGGAAAACAGAAAATCACCATTAGAATACCACAATATGTATTGCTGCAGACAAGATTAATTGATAATTGCTAAAAACAGTGAGAAATGGAGTATCTTTTCATACTTATATATCTCCCAAATTTACTAACTACTATTGTGGTTTGAAAATATGACAACAAATCCTGTTATACCTCTTACTCCAGGAGGTGGAGTATAATACCCTTCCCTTTGAGTGTGGGTCAGACCTAGGGACGACTTCTAATGAATAGATTAGAGAAAGGGAAAAATAATAACTCTCCAGTGGAGAGAGCTAACAGACATCACCTAACCAGCTGATCAGGGTTCATGTCACCTGTAATTCTGTTGTTGTTCAGTCGCTCGGTCATGCCTGACTCTTTGCAGCCCCATGGACTGCAGCACACCAGACTTTCCTATTCTTCACTATCTCCCAAAGTTTGCTCAGACTCAAGCCCAGTAGCCATAATTAGCCATGTTGATGTTAGATGCCCACTGATATGACATAATGAGAAGGGCATGTCACCTCTAATGTTCTTTCCTGAAATCCATAACCAGTGTATTTATGAGAAAATATCAGATAAACCCAAATTGAGGGACATTCTGCAAAATACCTAACCACTACTCTTCAAAATGTTTAAGGTCATGAAAGAAAAAGATAGAAAAATGGTCCAAGATGGAGGAAACTAAGGAGACGTGATGACTAAACTCAATGTGGTACCCTGGGACAGAAAATGAGCATTAATAGAAACACTTGGTAAACCTAAGTAAAGCCAGTAGTTTAGTTGATAATATTGACCGATGCTAATCTCTCAGTTTTGATAAATGTGCCATGGTTAGGTGAGATGTCGACTTCAGGAAAAGCTAGTGTATCAGAACACTTCATATTGTTACTAACTCTTTAGTAAATATAAAAAGATTTCAAACTAAAAAGTTAAGAAAACTAGGTATGGCTGCAAATAATATGGTGAGAGGTGCAGATGGAGATATCTGATCTGCGAGGTAGGAGGTCAAGTAATTTGCTGAGAAAAGTAAGGGTAGAACAAAGGGACTGCTGAAAGCCCTTATTACTTCTTGCCAGAAAGTCTACTCGGCATTTTAACAAATTATCCCCCCAAATCACCATACTGTGCTGTAATTGTGCTATGTCTACATATATCTGCCACCCCTGTGTTTTCTGGGCATGCTATAGTGATGTAAGAGATTCAAATGTACCTTTTCAGCAAAAGGAGAAGTTTCCTGATTGGTGGCCTGAGGCAAGAAGAGATGACCTTTCACCTGGGGCAATCATGAATCCCAACGTCCCTCTGTGTGACACCAATAAACAGCATGTCCAGCCACTGAACCCAGGATCTTAATATCTGTGACAGCACCTCTGTCAAATGGTCTGCTAATCATTGATACAGAGCTGAGATTAATAAAAAAAAAATATACTGTTTACCCAAGTTTCATTTTCATAGTATCTTGTTATATTGGTATATAGTTTATATCCTCTATCTTAGTAGGTAAGTCACTAGCATCTAGTTGAAGTGCACAAAAGCAAATAACATTTAGCAGTAGCTTCATGATCTATCAAGAATGATGTCTTTATTTTTCTTAAACGTGTGATATGTTACACCACCCAGAGAGAAAATAAAACACAGAGTGTAGGATACACACATACTAACCATAAAAACAACCATATTGTAACACCAAAATATATTTATAAAATTGGTCAAGGAAATTGAATTTAACATATGCTGTTATCATACAAGTATTTTTAATGAAATAACACTTTGTATTTATATAGCACCTTTCTTCTAAGGAGCAAAAATATGGCTCAGATATTATTACTCATTCTCACACCATCCTTGACAGGTGGGTAAGTAGCAACATTTATACCAAGTTTTAATCACCGAGAAACCAAGAATGCATTGAGAGAGCAAACAAACCACATGCAATGAGCCAGAAACTTGGAATTTTCCAGCCCCAAATGCCCAATGTGTTCTATTCACTCTCTTCTCCAAAATCTTAGAAGCTAGTTTTAATACTGGGGGGAAAAAAGAGAGAAAGAAACACTTGAAGAATAAAAAAGGTTTATAGCAGCTACTAGGAAGCTGATGGTAGAACCTAGATTAGAAACTGCTGAAAGTTAAAAATAGTGCCCAAACCTTGATCATCTACTTGGGCAATCTATACTATAGTCCAGGAAAAACTAAAGTACCTTTCTAAAATATGATTCAAACTGTTGTCAAAGCTTTTTGTAGATACCCGAGTAGAAGTAAAGTCTTTTTCTCAACCAATTATCATTCAATGTGCAGGTGGCCACAGCAAATCAATTAGCAATAAAGGGTAAATACATCTGAGGAGCACGGAAAGTCTTGCATAAAACATAACAAGACAGGAGATTTTGGATGACAGCTTCCTGAGAAGGTCTTCAAAAAATTATTCAAAGGACCAAAAAGTTACTTTAAAGATAAATGTAAATTACAGACATAGTTGCTTCCCAGATGGCTCAGCGCTAAAGAACCTGCCTGCCAATGCAAGAGCCACAAGAGACATGGGTTTGAGCCCTGGGTCAAGAAAAATCCCCTGGAGAAAGAAATGGCAACACACTCCAGTGTTCTTGCCTGGAGAATCCCATGGACAGAGGAGCCTGGCAGGCTATAGTCCACGGGGTCGCAAAGAGTCGGACATGAATGAGCACACATGCCCACATGCACACGTGCTCACGTATAGACATAGTTTGAGCCTAAAAGTATCCCTTGAAATAAGAAAATTACTGTAGGATAAATTCTTTAAGAGCCATAATGTCTTTTAAAAGGTTTTAATGTATTTAATCTCCAGTTAACTTTAAGGTATCTAAAGATGTAGTTCCCCCACACACACCTTTTTTCAGATAAAACGCAGTGTCTGAGAATGTTTATCATATCCACCAATGTATTCAACCAATGTCAGCAAACCTAAGGGCAGCATCAGACGTAAAGGGAATAATGAAGATGTTCAGAAAATTTCTGAATCAAAGGGACTAAGAGGGAATTCACATTACACTCTAATAGCAAATCTAAATTACAAAAAAAAAACAAATATATTGCAAATATATGCAGTCGATATTTATTAAGCACTTTTAATACACGAGGAAGGGTATAGCACCAGGAACATACATGAATATCTAAGTTCATTACCACAAAATTCCTTTGAGATATTCCCATTTTATATATTTAAGGAGGTTAAGGATGTTGTCAAAGGTCAGGCAGGTCCAAGTGGCTATCTGACTCCAAACCCACTCCCTAAAGCTGCCTGGAACTTTCTTTCAGTTCTCAACTAGTGCAAAGAACTGAGTCTCATCTTCTGCTTCTTTCCCTGCACTGACAAAAATCTAAAAGCCATCATTTTGTAACATTGAAAACTTGGATTCAAAAATCCATTAAAATCTTACTTATGGAAACATTTCCCAAAGCCTGATAGCAAGTAATTCAGATAAAAGCACATATTTCCACTACTTTGCTGTTCATCGCTCTCAACAACATGACTCCTATTTTGAGCTTCATCCTTTCCTGTTTGACTGCTTTTAAACCTATCGAATTGTACCATGAAGCTGCAAATACTGTGAAGGAATAAAAAAAATGCAAGCAGCTTCAAGATAATTGATAACTCCCCCTTCAACAGACTAATTTATATGAAATATAGTGAATCACAATGATACACTTTAATTAATTAATTTAATTAATTAGTTAGTTAATTAATTAATGCCCCTGGCAAATAAACTTCATTTTCTTATCCAGAGAGCTTCTTGGCCCACGAAGGAGAGGAAAAAGTAATGCTCCTTCAGAAGTCTCTGACCTTCATGACAGTCTGAGGCCACCTTCAGGGGAACATGTCCTCAGTAAGTTCACTATGAAAATTAGGTCTTCAAGAATGCACTGCAATCCACACACCGGCCTCCAATGAGTCCATTAGGAGTGAGAGCCAGTGTTAGAAATAAGTGAATCACACCAGTTATCTTGGCTTGATTTTTCTTCTTACGTCCATCGCTGGATACATTTAGCTTCTAATCTGACTAATCACCAGGGTTTAAAACCTCTGCTTTCCCAAGAATCAAAGCAAGTAAATGAGGAAGAGAAGAGGCCCATCTCCAAAGACCAATCCTGCACCCTTGGAATAAGGGCCTTTTCCCTTCACCTCCTTGACAACCACCACCACTGGGCTATTTTCATTTACTTCCACAGAGGCGCCCTCCTTGGGTTGGTGCACACCTTTGCATTGCTCAGGCCTCCCTCCCGGCCCCCAACCCCACTGTGCTGGACCCATGAAGGAATTTCTCTTCCACATGAACCTCTCTTGGGTGGTCCTCTGGTTCTTTTCATTTTGAAGAATGGGAGACATTTCTGCCTGAGTTATCCAGATCTTAGACTTCCATTCAATTCAGACCACCAGTAACGCTCTCCTGGGTATCCATGAACACACAATTTCTCCAGAGTCTCTTTCTCCAAGCAGAGAGACCAAAGTCCTCTTTTCCTGCCCCTGACTGTCTTCATAATTCTCAAGTCTGTCATGGCATTTGTTCCCTTGTTTAATCTTCCAGCAAATGCTTATTTAACAACTACCTGCTATGGTCCAGATACTTAACTAAGTGCCAGGAAACAAAGATGACTAAGACATAGTCCTTGCCATAAATAAGTTCATGTTGCCGTGAGGGAGACCAGCCACCCAGATTATTAGAGAACAACACAGTGGAAGGGCAGGAACAGAGTTAAGCCCAGGGCATCACAGGACTCTCAAAAATAACCAACCCACCCAGCTGGGGTCTAGTTCTCCTCATTCTTCAGGTTGCCTGTGTTTCCAGAGTTTGGTTTTATTAAAGTGTTTAAATCTTTCCCTTTCTGTCAGCCTTCCCCAGAAAGAGGGGGACATCAGAGGTTGCCCACCCTGACTCCCAGTCTGAATTGCCATATTGCTTTTCAGCCAACAGGTCATATATACCCATATACCCCTTCTCATTATAAATAATACCACAAACACCAGAATACTTAAGATCCCTTTAATCAAACCCCCTCAACCCATGTTTGAGTTTTCCTAATTCACAGGATTCAGGGAAGGTGGTTTCCTCAGTGCAGTGGGCTTAGAGCTGCTTTTAAAATCAACAGACATTCACTTCATCCTTTTGTCTCAACTTCTGATCTCATAAAGATGAAAAAAAAAAAAAAAGGAAAAACCTCCATTCACCTTAATTCTTAGTCACTAACGTTATTCTGCATGCATCTTTAATGATGGGTCTTTCTCTTACCTATCTGGTTTGGGATTGCATTGGCCAACTTGAGAAAAATCATCTTTACTAAATTGGTTCTGAGGGTAATTGAAGCAGAGGACATAGGCGGTCTCCTAGCGATTGTTTCAGCTGTGCTGTCCGTTTTGATATTAACAGCCTAATGAGGGGTCAGATACATGACATTTTAAGGCTTATTTACTTATCATATATTCAAAACCTTTAATCAGCTTAGGAGCTTCATAGTCAATGTCAGTTGTCATTCTTTTTTCTCATCATGATTCCTTAACAAACCAAAATACCATTATGTTGTTATCTTTCCTAGGGGGAAAAAAAAAAAAAACAACAAGTTGAATGGGGGAAAGAAATTAAGCTACAGAGAGACAGGGACAAAAGCATGGGATCTAGACTGAGAGATCTGGCTTCAAGTCCTGCTTCATCCGTTATTCATTGCAGGGTTTGCCTCAGATTATTTAACTTCTTTGTGCCTCAGCTCCCTTACCTATTTTTCTTTTAAAGATTTATTTTAATATTTATTTATGTTTGGCTGTGCTGGGTCTTCACTGCTGTGCAGGCTACTCTCTAGTTGCGGTGCGTGGGCCTCTCATTGCTGAGGCCTCTTGTTGCAGAGCATGGGCTCCGGACCATGGGCTTCAGGAGCTGCAGAGAGCTGGCTCAGTAGTTGTGGCATGAGGGCTTAGTGGCATGTGGGATCTTCCTGGACCAGGGATCAAACCCAAGTCCCCTGCATTGCAAGGTGGATCTCACTTAACCACTGGGCCACCAGGGAAGCCCTGTCTTACCTATTCAATGATGAAAATCACCATTCCTGCCTCACAAGGTGTTTGCAAGGAAGAGTGAAAGCCCTCATCTCGTGGACTCGGCAGGGGCACCCAGCCCTGCATTCTGAAAGTCCCTCCTCTGAGCTGCCCTCATGCCTCGGTCCTCTCCTGCTGCTCTGGACTCTTCTAATCCTCCACGTCATGGCCTGCACCCCCGGAGTTCCTCAGGTTTCCATCCTAGACTCTCCCCTTTTCATTCTCAGCCTCTCTCTGCCACATCTTGTCCACATCCGTGGCTTCAGTGCCAGTTACCTCCAAACTCTAAGTTGAATTTCAGACCCTTATGTGCAAGGATTTACAGTTGTTACAATAGCTACTACCGTAGCTGCATTTGGGGATATCTCACACTCAACAGGCCTGAACCGAGTTCAAATCCTCTCCTAAATGGGGCACTCCCTCCTCCGTGTCCCCTGTCTCAGCTAATGGTACTGCTCACCCCTCTGCATAAGCCAGATACCCAGGAACCATCCTTGACACCTCACTCAGGCCCCAAATCTGACCGGCACAAGTCCTGTCCATTCTTCTTTTAAATTATATTTATTTATTTTTAACTAATTGATGATTGCTTTACAATATTGGTTTGATTTCTGCCATACATGAGCACGAATTAGCCATAGATGTACATGGCCCCTCCCTCTCGAACATCCCTCTCACCTCCCACCCTTCTGTTACAGAGTTCTGCTTTGGGTTCCCTGAGTCATATAGAAAATTCCATTGGCTATACAGTGTATGTCTCAATTGCTGCCTTGTGAATAAGTTCATCAGTAGTCCTGTCCATTCTGCCTCCTAAAGAACTCCTAAATATACCTTTCGACCTGGATCTCATCCTACCACTGATCCCAGTCACCAGCACCATCTGCTCCTAAACCATCCATCCCCCTCCTTCCTGTGCTATAGCTGGAGTGCCCTTCGCAATGCACAGAAGTCCTGGTGTGGTTCCCCTCCTCAAGCCCTTTCACCGCACTGCATTGCTCTTTGGACCAGAACTAACACTCACAGTGAGACCTGTACAATCCCACCTGAACTGGCCCCGGCTGCCTCACCATTCTCGTCCCCCATTGCTTTCCGTCTCCACATCATGTTGCCGTCTTCCCACTCGCCCCCCAACTCTGTCATCCATCAGACCTCAGTTCAAGTTCACTTCTGCAGAATGGCATCTTATGACCCCTGAACGAGTCTACACATTCTTCGAGACTTTCCCAGCTCATCATGATTTTACTGCACGGCGGGGTCACAGTCTGTCATCGAACAGTGTTTCTCTTCATTAGTGGCAGTCCCCTGCGCTAGAGTGTGCCATCCAGCAGGACAGAAATAGGTGGGTCTCACTTCTCCTCGAGTTCCCAAGGGCAAGTCCCAGTGTCACTTCAGTATGTATCTGTTCATTATTCATGGGATTATTTGTTAAATTATGAATCACTTCTTTAATTAATTAATACTGAGGTGGACCCGCAGAGTGGTTAAGCGCCCCACTTCCCCAAGCAGACTGCCAGGATCCACTTCTGGCCCTTCCACTCACTCGTGGTCTCATGTTGGTGAAGTTGGTACCATCTCCGACACCCTCTCTCCAAAACTGGGTCACTGGCATAGGAAACTCAGCAAGATGGCAGCTAGCTCCCCAGCAACTACAAGAGCCCGTCTTTAACCAAATACAAAAAATACATTCCATGTTTTTTAAAACCATATGCTTGTAAACATCAGTCATAGCAGAGGATGTTATTTTTAAAAGAAGAAAAGGTGGAGCCCCAGCCTGTTGTGTTTTGCTCTCAAATCACAATCCTGACAGTACCTTACTCCCTCCTAGGGCAGGTGTCTCGGGGAACCTCGGTTTCTGCTAGTTCCCTCTCCTGGAGCACCCCAAGCTCGCCAGCAGCTGACGCAGCTCGTCCTCCAGGAGAACTCCAGCCAGGAGCCGCCCCGTGCCCCAGGCAGGGAACGAGGCTGAGCCGGGCCCTGTCCTGCAAGCAATCAGCACAGGCCCTCAAGCATGAGATTTAATTGCTTGTTCATTATTTCAGCTCACAGGGGCTACAAGGAAGCCAGGCATTTCCAAGCACATCATCCACCAGAACCCTGGGAGCTGTCAAGATTAAAAAATAACAGCAGCAATGAGAAAGGAGTCTGTCTTGAGCAGAATGGCTCCAGGTGCCTGTGACTCAATGAGAGGATCCCAATCAAAAACGCATGGCGGACCCTCGCTGTTTTCTCTGCCCTTTCCAATTCTATTCGTGCGGGAAGGAGAGGCGCAAAAAAAGACGAGAATTTGAACTCACAGCCCCCAAGTGACCAGCGTCCCTTTTCCGCCTGATTGTATACTTAAAGTGCCTGAAAAGTCAATAACTTCCCATGGCTTCACAGCAAAGCCAAAAGATTAAAAGAGAGACATTGTCCTTTTGAAGACGCGGAAAGTAATAAGTGAGCAGACTGAATCCTCTTTGGGTTTAAAAGCCTCTGCAGTGCTAGCACTTCTGCTTTAAGGTGTCAAAATTGCCTTAAATCTTTGGCTTTGTTATACCCCACTGCTACACAGATATAATAGAGCCTGGTTGACTATCTCAAACAATTTGGAGATCATTTTTTCTCTCTAAAAACTTTGTTGAAATATATATATTAGCACAGACTTTTTCCTTGACATTTTCTGTTTAAAAAAAAAAAAAACACTATGTTTTCAGATACTTAAGAGATCAGGGTAGCCAAGCTATGGCTCACTTAAAAAAAAAAATAATCATACACCAGCTATCAGGATTTGAGCACAAAGGTTACTGCCAGTTTTCCTACCTCATTTTATTTCCTCCTTTGGAACACATTTGACCTCGGCTGTCTTAAGGCAAAAAACTTCAACAAAGACAGGAGGACTATTTAAAGTGATGAAAAAGATTCTGAATGAAGGCTTAGGCCTTTGATGAAGCCTGAAAGAAATGCAGTGCTTAGGAAGTGGATAAAAGTCAATAGAAACCAGTCTTTGCTTTGGATGAAACCTTGATGGTGCACTTTCCCACCAGTGACCTTAAAAATAAAAACAAACAGAGACTCGCAAGTCTTTACGCTGTCTGGTATCTGTGCATCCACTTGATGGACATTTACTGAATTCCGGAGGGTCCCTGTCCAACTCCAGGCTCCATGATGGATTGGGCGACCTGTAACTGCACCAGGAGAAAACAGGAGGATGTAGGCAACGGACAGAGAGAGAGAAACCTCTTCCCACTCACTGATCCCAACAGAGAAGGAAGACTCTTGTCCTGCAGATCAAGAGGCTGTGAACTTGTTCTGTAGGAGAAAAGATGGGGAAAATGTCCTGAAGAAAGAAGACCTTGAAAGGATGCTGCAAAGATGCCCCTTCTCCTTCCTCTCTTTCCATCTTTCCCTCCAAAGCACCCCACCGATCTAGCTCTAGATTCTACTCTCCCGCTGAGGCCTGACAGATACATTTCCCAAAAACAGGTGGAAAAAAAAGAAACACAAGGGCTCCAGACTCTGTACATGCAACTCATTCTTCTGTGTCAGAGAGACACAGAATGGCATTTCCACATCTGCCTGTCCTGTGTCCCTGGAACTGTGAACTACTTAAGCATAAAAGGTAAACGTTCTAAACAGCGAGATTCCCCTCATGTTACAATTAGATGCTTACTGGTGAATATTTACTTAAAAAAATCACTATTTGGGGTCACCCAGGTGGCTCAGACAGTAAAGAATCTGCCTGCTGTCAGGAGATCCAGGTTGATCCCTGGGTTGGGAAAATCCTCCGGAGAACGAAATGGCAACCCACTCCAGTAATCTGGCCTGGAAAATTCCACGGACAGAAGAGCCAGGGGTGGGGGCGGGGGGCTCCAGTCCATGGGGTCACAGAGAGTCGGACATGACTGAATGACTAACACACAGAGACAGCAAATCGGGTTTCTGAACCTTGAATGGGAGGAACTGGGCTGTGCGCAGGCAGTGTCTATTCTCACCTCCAGCTTCACAGCAACTGCAGGTCTTAGCTCTCATCTTTGGGATGTTCTGTGCTCAGCTCAGAGGGCTCACCGTGGCAGCAATCATTTTATGAGCCAACTCAGGCACTCTGCTGGTGTCTGCACTGCCTGCACTGTTTCAAAAGGCAGGCTCACAGGAAAGAACAATCTCTTAATGGAAAGAATTTGTTATCGGTTTAGGCCACAAGCCCAAATCTTTGAAACAGCACGACTCAGATAGTTCAGCACTCAGAAAATTAAGGTTTCGTGTCCCTTGGTTTTACGTGAGGTTTCTTACTCTCTTGAGGCTGAGAGCATTACATTCCTAATGCCATCTTATTCCTCACTCACACAGGACTTACCAGCACCTACTATGTGCAAGAGGTAGTGGGAAGCAGGAAGATTAAATTTTTTAAACAGCAACTACCTCCGAGGAGGTTAATTCGTTACAGATCTTGGAATCATAAGAAAAAAATTTTTGACGTTTTTAGGTAACCCAAGTACTTTTATTTTACAGATGAGGAAATGAGGCCCTCAACTATTTCCCACTGTCTCTAATAAATGACAGAGGTAATTCTCAGACCCAGATCTGTTGGCCAAAATAAGGCCTGTCCCTTTCCATGTCTCCAGGCCACAGAGGCAGGCCCGTGTGGTTTGCAAGGTTGGCGCTGTGGTTGCATTGTAATCAGAAACACACACCGCTCCTTGGGCAGCCCTCACCTCCTGCAGCCAGCCCCCGGCGGGAGCTTGTACCCACACGCTCACACACTCATGGAACACTCACCACCCACATTTGTGGCTGGGGTTGGTATTCTGGATCTACATTGGAGAAATCTGTGTGCAGAGTGGTTAGGTAACTGCTCAAGGTTAAAAGGCAGGAGAGGATTCAAACCCAGGAGGCCTGACTCTTCCAACCCTTCTTGTCTCCCACACCTCAGCAGCCTCATCTTTTATGTGCTTCTGTGGTTCTCTGTCTCATCTTCACAGACTTCCGGCCTCAGTTTGTACTGAGTAATGGAGCAGAGAATTTGAGAGATGAAACGATCTTGGAGGCTATCTGGCCCAGATCTCTCCATTTACAGGTGAGGAGACTGGCCCAGCAGTGTACCTGCGGTCTTATTAGCACTGCTCAAGGTCTGGAGAGCTCACGTTGAACGAGAAAGACCATGAACTCTTTTCCCTCTTGCCTACATGACCCATCCATACTTTGAAGCAACTTGGGTGTGGTCCAGTTTTCCCAGGCCTCAGCAGCCAGCGGGTGTTAATGAAGTTCCCATTATCAACAAGAAGAGATAAGAATAATTAAGCACCTCTTTAAGTCATACACACATATTCGTCTGGCTGTGGAACACACCTCCCACCCTTCTCAAATCTTCACTTAGTTACCCTAGAGTCTAACTGGCCATCCCATTGCCCACCCCACCCCCCAACCCGGCACGTTGGTGCTCACTACCTCAGATGGCTCTTGAGGGTGGTCCTCAATCATGACCACAGCAGCTCAGCCCATGCCTAACAGTCTTGCTGTCCATGGGGAGAGTGCTCCCTCTGGACTCTGCCTGGATGTCTGATGCCTGAGTTGGAGGTCCTTGTTTCCAAGGCACTGAGGCTCTACTGTGATACATGCTTGAAAAGATCTCTCTTCTTCTTCCAGATACCACTTGTCTATCTGGCACGAACACTGTTTGCATTCTTGGGACTGTTGTGAGAGCCAACCAAGATAATGGATGTGAAGAACGTAGCCGAGGCTGCTCCTTATATCAGCTCTTGGCAAATTTTAGTGTTTTCATTATGGTTTTGTTGCCATCATCACTATTACTTAAGTGTTAGAAAATTTCAGAGAAAGAGATCCTTGGATGCTGGAAATTGGGAAAACTTAATTTCATATGGGTTCTAGAGTCAGAGAGGCCAGTATTTGAAGATTTTGATAATAGAAATAAATAAACAGAGATTTGATTATCTAAACAAATTTATACAGGGAACCCAATCCTTCTAAACTGTTTCTTTACCTATAAGATGGGAACAGTAACACCTACTATGCATACTTACTCTATTTCTCTCTAAGGAAAGAAAAGTTATTTAATTACCCAATAAGAAGTATATTTCATCTGTGGACAGAAAACAACTCCTGCTATCAATTTACTTACCCACATAGGAGGGAAACATAGATGTACCAAAACTGTGTTAGTGGCTCAGTTGTGTCTGACTCTTCATAACCCTGGACTGTAGCCCGCCAGGCTCCCCTGTCCATGGAATTCTCCAGGCAAGAATATTGGAGTGGGTTACCATTCCCTTCTCCAGGGGATCTTCCCAACTCAGGGACTGAACCCAGGTCTCCTGCATTGCAGGCAGATTCTTTACTGTCTGAGCCTCCAGGGAGACCCAGGAAGACCATAGATACAACGTATCAGTTATCTTTACTATAGCCCTTGACCTTAGGACACTCTTAGTAAATAAGAGCTAGTCTTAAGAATGGAAGACAACTAGACTCAAGTATGGCCTCAAACAATGAGCAGAAATAGGTCAGAAAATTGAGTGGAAAGGATATCTCAGGAGGAGGAACAGCATGGGGACCAGCTTAGAAGAAGGATGAGGATATCAGATATGAGGGGAATTTGGGAAAAGGGAATGGTGAGCGAAATACATTGGGAAACAGTGACAGGTAAGATGGGCTAAAGAAACTACCGACACCAGGATTCAGACGGAGGAGCTACCAGAAAGGGAAACCTGATGAAATCAGAGCTGCAAAAGATCAGCCTGGCCAGGATACGCTCAGTGCATGGAGCTAGGAGGAACTTGAGAGTGGTCCTCTTCCATACCTGGGGACAGTAGACTGAAAACATTCTGTTCCCCTTCAGCAGGCACGGATCAGCTCTCCCCTTGCAACCTAAGTGGATTTCCCCTGGATACCCACTTCCCCCTCTGCTGCCCGTCGGCCACTGTGCCAAGACTCAAGGGATTCGCAAGTATGGATTCCATAAGGATTCTAGTCACTCACCTTCTACTGATTTTTCGCTTAAGACACAGTAGAAAATTATTGACGTTATTTCCTTGAAAACCCTTCCCTGCCTGTGCATGTCTGTGTCAATAATTGTCATGTTGGCAATTGGAAATGGGCCTTTGGCAGCTCGCCTAGGAATGTCAAATAGTCTCCATTAGGTTTGAAAGCTCTGAGTTTCAGTAATGGGTTGATACTCTACCTGATATGATTGTACAAAATTACATAATTGATTTCTGGGACACTGCACCACACACATTTTATAGGTTTCTTTTATTTTGTGCCTCAGAAGGCAAGTGTGCTTTCGTCCATTTTCCTTAGTAAGAGGATTTCAAGTCTTGCTCCTGAATGGTCCAGATTAAACTCAGGTATTTTATAAGGCTCTATACCCTTTTTTCCAGTTATTTTACACATCAAAGTCTATGATTTTTCCATTGGTTCCCAGGAGCTGGTAACTCAAAAGTGGGCCTAAGAATTTTATCCACAACTCCAGCTGCATCTGGGAGCTAAAAAAAAAAAAAAAAGAGCATTTCTTAATTGCTGCAGTATTTGTCCAGTGTTTATTTTTTTTTTGCTTTATATTGTTACACATAGTATTTGTTACATATCTTTAGAGCAGGTTTGATTGGTGCAATCATCTCTTTTTTAAAGAAGAGTGACTTCTTATATGTATAACTATATCACTTTACTGTATGCCTGAAACTAACACAACATTGTAAATCAATTATCCTCCAATATAAAATAAAAATTTTAAAAATAATGGTGATTTCTGGCCTTGAGAACGCCTACAGTCAGGGAACAGTGACGAGGTAAGAAAGAACCGCCTCGTGTGCAATCTATTCTCTAGTTGTCAACGGATACAAGGACTAATGGGCTCCCATTCAGCCGTGACTGTACCGTCCCAGCCAAGGCAGAGAGGACAAGCTGAACCGGCCACATTCAGTGACACCCGGTAATTGTCCCTAATATTTAAACAATGGCCATGACAAAACCAATGTTCAAAGGGAAGAGAAGGAGGCGTTAGGCTGAGTAAGTGCTGGGGAACTGTAGGTGCATTTTGAAAGAAACATCTTATACAAGGAGAAAGGAGGAAGAATATCATGAACTGCAAAAGGCATATAATAAGAGGAATACTTTTTAGAAGATACTGAAAGACAAGAGAGACTGGATTTTTAAAAAAAACAAAAAAAAATCTTCTGAATGAAAATTATTTCATTTGCTTGATTAGGCTCATAAGCTGGGTGCTAAACTGAGTCACAACCAATCCATATTCAAATATCCTGATTTTTCAGACATGAATTTCAAACTGAAGGGACTTAATTTTTATTTAGTTACTTATTTATTTTTGGCTGTGCTGGGTCTTCACTGCTGCACAGGCTTTTCTCTAGTAGCAGCAAGCAGGAGCTACTTTCTAGTTGCAGTACACGGACTTCTCATTGCCGTGGCTTCTCCTGTTGCAGAGGACAGGCTCGAGGGCATACAGGCTTCAGTAGTTGCGATTCCAGGGCTCTAGAGCATAGACTCAGTAGTTGTGGTGCTTGTGTTTAGTTGCTCCACGGCATGTGGGATCTTCCCGGGTCAGGATCAATCCTGTGTCTCCTGCACTGCCAGGCAGATTCTTTACTATTTAGCCACCAGGGAAGTGCTCAAACTGAAAAACTTAAGAAAACTCCTTTCTTCTTGAGAAACACCTTTCTGTTATGCAGAACTTTTCAAAAGACTAATAAAAATAGACTGCTGTCAACAAATAATCCCCAAAATATTTCCAGGGACAATCTGGAAAATTCTATGTAATTAGGATCTCACACTATACCTTGTTAAGTATCATGCCCACAAGCAAGCAGGAGTCTCTTACCAAAGATGTTCTTTATTCTATTGTTCAAGGGAGTCTTGTTATAATATCTCAAAAATTACATAACAGATATGGTTTTATTGTTTCAAAGGTGACATTACCAGAAGTGTCATATTTTTTCTTCAGGGAAAATCAATTGAAGTTAAGTTTGTTTTGAAATTTTCACAACTTCCTCAGAAATACTTGGGACCTGTGCAGATGTGTTATGAAACCAATGCTTATTCATTTTTCATGCTCACTCATCATGCAATGCTGATTCCAGTCAATGAGAAAAGATTGACTGTTCTGTACTAGGCACAGCTGGATAGCCAGTAAGGACACAAAGACTAATAATTTCAGACAGTCCCCACCCACATGGAGCAGAGAAACAAACCAATATCCTAAAACAGAAAGACCATTCACTTGTTCTCTACCATAAGAAGAATCCCAACTTCTCAAAAAATTTTCAATAGATAAAACAAAATAGAAAAATAAAAAATTTCCAAAGAATTCAGCTCTTAGCTCAAGAACAAGTCATTGATAAACTCCGTTTTAGCCCCTTTCACAAAATTGAGAAAAGAAATTCCTCTTAAAAAGCTAACATTTGAGTAATTTTTCAGTGCATTTCTGGGGTACGAGGTTTTTCTTTGACATATTTACTCAAAATGGCCATGCTTTTTCTCAATTATTTTCACTTTCTTAGACAGGTGCTTGAAAGTCAGCCATAGTTCTGACATCTGACCCTCTCATGTCCACATGGGAGCATTTAATTGTCCCTGTTAGACACGCCCAGCACTCCCTTCTCAGAATCATGCCACATCCCCTGGGTCTTTCAGCCTGGGCCCTGAAGAAAGTAGACCATGAAGCAGAGCCCCCGCCTGACCTTCAGTGACATGGAACAAGAGCAAGAAGGAACCCTTTGTTCTAATAAGGCAATGAGAATTCGGGATTGTTTGTTACTGCAGCATAACTAAGCCTATCCTGATTTATACCTCCTTTTAACTTCACCCATGAAATATTCTCAGGGTTTCTCTCCAAGAAGAATTGAGAAGGAGAAGAAAACAAAAGCTCTCAGCATGCCACCACTGAGTCTGGGACTTTTGTGGGTGTGAACTTTTTTATGTTTCCCAAGAAAAGGAATGACTTCTCAGACCCAGAGCATATGGAAGCTATGCCATTATCCTATAAGGGAGAGGAAGATTTTTTTTTCCCTCTTTCTCAGAATGGTTAAATCCCTCCAGCTACCTCCTAGACAAATGGTTCAGATTGGATGAGGATCAAGAGATGAGTGGAAAAAGGACCACAGAGAGGCACTTTCTAGGATCTGAGATGCCAATACCAGATGTTACGGGTCCACTCCCAAAGCTATCTCCCGTTAACTTTGTACATGATTTCCCTAACCTTGTGGAGTGACGTGCAGTGCTAGACACTAGACCCCCTTTCCACTAGTGAAGTCTTATTACCCTTCATCTTATTCTGTCTCAGACTCACCATGCAGACCTACACTGGAGAGGCTCTTCCTCAAACATACCCACAGGCACAGAAAACAAACTTCTGGGTACCAAAAGGGAGAGTCAGCCGGGAGGGATAAGTTAGGAGTTTGGGATTAACAGAAACACACTATATTATATATAAAATGGTTTTCCCTGGTGACTCAGATGGTGAAGAATCTGCCTGCAATGCAGGAGACCTGGCTTCGATCCCTGGGTCGGAAAGATCCCCTGGAGAAAGGAATGACAACCCACTCCAGTATTCTTGCCTGAAGAATCCCATGGACAAAGGAGTCTGGTGGGCTACAATCCATGGGGTCGTGAAGTGTCGGACATTACTGAACAACTAACATTCACAAGTTTTGTATATAAAGTAGATGAACAGAGTCTCACCGAGTAGCACGGGGAACTCTACTCAACCTTTTGTATTAACCTGTAAGGGAAACGAACCTGAAAAAGAATAGATATACACGTGTAACTGAGTCACTATGTTGTACACCTGAAACTAACACAACACAGTAAATCAAGTATATTTCAATTAACAAAAATATACCTGTTCTTCCCACCTTTTGAATCCCCCCAGCCATCCTGTGCCAGGTATAGACCAGAGCTTCCGCGTCCCGGCTGGGCAGGGGCTCCACCTGTGTGGCCTTCCGATAGGAGGTTCAGACTCAGCTCAGCTGGGACCCCCTCTACTGTGTACCCTTCCACATCACACTTGTGAGTCCCCTGTGGACACAGGGTTGAAAATCACTATTGTATAAATCCCTTTCCTCTCAGGTCACTGGGGAAATAAACAACTATTAATAACCATTGTTTGTGATTAGTAACAATTATTAATAATTATTAAAATATTTATTAATTATTAATACTAAGTATTATTAGTCATTTATAATTACATTGTTTTATAATAACCATTACTATTATTATTAAATCTACACAAGCAATTTCTGAGCATTAACTCACTTAATTCTCACACTAATCCTATGAACGAAATACTGATATTATTCTCATTTTATAAACTCATCCAACAACACACAGGAGTTTGAGTGGCAGAATAAGAACTAGAACCCCAGTCTGCCAAAGTTCAGGACTTCCTTCCCAAAACAGAATACAAACTCCTTTTCTCAAGCCAAGTCTCTTTGTTTTGTGTCAAGACCCAGCCACACCCAGGAGAGAGATTTCACTATGAGAGCTTGCCTGTTTCTCCTCAGTAGGGACTGGCCTGGTCCTCACCAGGCTGACTTCCTCTGAGTGAGCACGCAAGAAGACCACACTCCTGCCTCTGTGAACACAGGCTGGGCCAACGAGACCAGGTTCTGGCCAGTGGAATGTGAGCACCTTCCAGGCCTGGCCAGAGAGCATCCTGCAGGCTCTCCACACTACTTCTGTATCCACGGAGGTCCCGTATGTAAGACGGCAGCCTCACCGGTTAGAAGAGGCTGGGTGTCTAAGCCATCTCTCTGAGAAGGATGTCCAGCCTGCACCAGACTGCTGCAGGAGCAGGGATAAACCCAGACTTGTAAGCCACTAAGATTTGGAGATTGCTCTTTTTGTAGCTAGCTTTCCTTATCCTGGTCAATTCACCTCCCCTATGGTAATAACATGGAAATTCTCACAAATACCTTATCAAGGAATTTCTCAAGTTCAGCACAAATATTCCAAATCTCATCTTCATCAACAAGTGTAAGTTTAGCAACCTCTGAGCCATGACTCTTGGTTAAGAAGCCAGAACACACAATAACCCAATGATATCTCTCTTGCTGTCCACACAAGAACCCTCACTCTTAATAAACTGTTCCTGCTGCAGTATTTCCAAGGTAATCAGCTTACTCGTGCCATCCCATTCTACCTGACTATTTTGAGCTCTGTCTTAGAAAATCAATTCTGAAAGTCCCTATTTTAAAAGTCTCCTAAAACCATCCCATGTGTGGGTGGGTGAAACATGCCGGTTTGTTCCAACTGCTCACGGGATTCAGAGGTTGAAGACACTATTCCAGTGAATCAATGACAACTCATATGGGGCTGTTTTAATCAAATCTTCAAGATGCACCTGGAAAGAATTAACTCTTGTAGGTAACAATGGCAAGAATATAGAAATCCTCATTGTATTATTGTATATGGAACATTTATTTTGTGTCATCTGAGGTTCTCAGGTGTCCCACAAGAGCAAGGCCAAGTAGCGCAATCTAAAAGCAAATGAATGATTCTTTTGGTCTTTTTAATCTAGCAATTACTGGACAAGACACTGGTTATCACCACATGGTAGTCAGTGGGACCTAAATGCATACTGGAAGACGGCTTAGAATATTCCATATGCAAAGGCTAAATCTGTCATATGGATGTTCTCCACTTCAAATATGTTTAAAGAAAGTTTGGCAAAATGCAGGGCTGGGATGTGACAGCTCTGTGACAGATCCATTAAATAAAAAAGATAACAATGGAAATTCTACATCGCTTGCGGCACAAAAATTAGCAATGGGCTCAGCGATCTGAAGACTCAATTCGCAGCTTAATGTTCTCATTTTTTTTTTTTTTTAGTTATTAAGCGAATATTGAGTTTTTGTCTCCCAGAGACAAAAGGAGAAAAACTTTCCAATAAGAGAAGTTGAAAATAAAGAGTAACATTTCATACTAGACTTATTAGACATGCAGCAGAAACCAGAGGGAACAAAAAAAAACTGACACTCTTCCGAAGGCGCTTCACCTGAGGAACCTTTTAAAATAGGCAATACATTTGGCTATATCCTGCCTTCTCTTATTTGATGCTGGTTAAAAGCAGCGTCAAAAAGTTGTCCTAGGATGCTGAAAAAGAGTATCACCTGAAATGCCACATGAAACTCTGATTCCTCAGCTTCATCTTAGATCTAATGAGTAAAAATGTCAGGACCTTGGCATAGAAGATTTTAACAATCACTGTGCAATTCTGAGAACCCCTAGTAGAGTCCAATCACTTGTGAGAGATCAGGCGAAAGAAAAACATCACACACAGACAGGAAGCATTTTCCTGCAAAAGAACACAGAGACATTAAACTCCAATAGAATTAATTTCTTAATTGAAATCTTAAAGATCAGAATAAATAAGAAGTCGTTAAATGTGTCCATCTAAAGAAAACAAAGATAGATGAAAGGGTATTGTGAAGAAAAAATCATTTTGCTTCTAATAGAGATAAATTCACTGTTTAACTTTTTTGTTCTACTAAATGGAAAGAAAGATCTTAAAATTTATATAGATAGCAACTAGACAGACAGACAGACATTACAGTCCCCACTGTGCTTAGAAACAGCTTAAGAGAATGCCTTTTATTCTTTATTTTATATTCTTTCTACTTTTAACTCCCTTCTGTTTTTAACAACAAAGACTCCAAAACAGTCAAAGGGGAAAGGTTTTGAAGGAGCTATTAGAGAGACAGTTTTCCCCAAAAAAACACCTAGCACAATTCATCCTTCACATAACAGAACTGCCCAGCGGGAGGTTAAATTCTGAGAGCTGTCTGGTCAGGATTTAATACTACACCTTTCCATTTGTAGCTCAATGTCCTAATCTAGAGCATTCAGGTTACTGGGTACCCAGTCCCTTCATCATTATTCAGAGCCTGTTGCCAAGTGCCACTGGAAATAGAAGTACCATGAGCAACGGAAACCATATTTTTAAAGGAAAAAGATGAGATGCCCCACACTTTTAGACCACAAGGAGTTTCAGTATATTTAAACAAGAATGTCAATATAAGATCAAGTCAGAAACCCACAAATGAAAATACTATAAGAAACTTGGTTATCTGTACATGGAACAGATTTCAGCTGCTCATTACAATTCATGATGACAACCGTTGCAATGCTGAAATATCTATGGCATTTCAAGGTGCAGGTGAGAGAAACATAAAAATATTAGTATAGAGATGGGCATACGGTACCCCTGTTTGTGTTAGTCGCTTAGTTGCATCTGACTCTTTATGCCTCCATGGACTGGAGCCCACCAGGATCCTCTCTCCATGGGACTTTCCAGGCAAGAATACTGGAGAGGATTGTCATTTCCTTCTCCAGGCGATCTTCCCGACCCAGAGATCAAACCTGGGTCTCCTGCATTGCAGGCAGATCCTCTACCATCTGAGTTACCAGGGAAGCCTATGGTACCCTATACAGGAAGCAACCATAGCATCCAGCTGTAAACACAAGAGGGCAGGCACATTTTCTTTGGCTCTTCATGAAATCCCAGTGCCTTGCACACTCCTTGACTCTTGTTGTGCATAAATAAAATTTTTTTTGAGAGGACAGAATATGAAAAATCAGAACAAACAAAATGGGCTTTCCTAAAACTATCAGAAGAAATTCCAGGGTAAAACCCATCTTTGTACTGAACTTTATCAAGTTACTTCCTAAGTATCCTTCGAAACCTCCCACCTTCCCCCACCTTTGCCCTGCTCACCTTAATCCCAACCACCATTAGCTCTTTCCAAGACAACAAGAACCTTTTAAAGGATCTCTCTGCATCAACTTGAGCCCATCTGCAATCTTTAGTTCATATTTTAATCACAGTCATGTTTTTCAAACTGAAAAATCTGATCTTCACACACACACATATACAGATGCACCCCACAGCAGATTAAACCATGATTCTCAGGGGTCTAAGGAGCCAGACCAAAATTCTTAATGTGACTACCAACATGCACACAGTCTTGTTCCTATCCACATCCACATGGTAACCTTGCAGCATGCTTCAGCCACCCAGGCTCCTCTCAGTCCCTCTGACATCCACGCTCCCGCTGCCCCAGGGCTCGGCACTTGCTGCGCCTTCTACCTGGGGTGCTGCTTCTTCTTCCCTATTCCTTTGCCTTCCTTCATTTCTGTAATTACCAGTCTTCCTTCAGATCTCAGCTCACGTACATCTTCTTCAAGGAAGGCTTTGTCACATCCTCTATTACAAAGTCTGAAATCACCATGGACCTCTCCCGTGTAGCACTTAGGAGAGTCATTATTTTATGTTCATTAGTGTGATTCTTTGATTAAAATCTTATTTTACTACACTGAATACTATATGAAGGCAGGGACTCTGTCTTTGAGCTTTACTCAACAATACATCCCCATAATCTGGCAAAGTGTTTAGTATTATAGTCAGTTCTCAAGAAACATTTGTCAAGAATCAGTTAGGGGACGGATGATTCAAAGGTGCTGTCTTGGTTCCATATTCTGAGCCCTAGGTTGGTTCTGGCTGTTGTTTTTAAGCCATAAAAGTTTCCCTCTCATTTGTCAAACCAATGCATATCTAAAGGATTTCACCAAAATTTCATCTCTTTGCGATGACGTGCAAAAAGTCAGATCCAGACAGCTGTTGGAACCAGAAGCCCAGAGCAAAGGGGTCAAATTAAGGAACTTCCAATACCATCTCCACATTTTTATAACTTCAAAAAGAAGCTTCTTGGGTATTTAGGCTAAAGCAACTGGTTTCCAGAATGGCTACCATGGAATCTGATTTCATAAATTTCAAAAAACAAACCGTAGAATTACATGTCAGACAGCAGGATAATATCAACGGAAACAACTGGTATTTTTATGAGGTTAAAATGAAAAAATCTGTTCTACTGAGATCCAGCTGACCAGCAGAATATACACACAGATAGAAAGTTTCCAAAGATTTTTTTCTCTTTTTTAATTAAATATTCTTTCTTAGTTTATGAACCCAAACACATAATATCCACCAGAATATTTGGATTAGTTAGCAGGTAGCTCTGAAGATTTTTCTAACTTCTAAAAAAAATACTAAAATATTTATCTTTAATAAATATTTAAATAAATAAAAGTTTACATATATGTATATATATAAAGAGAGAGAATTTGGGAATTTATTCTGTTCAACAACTTTGCAAGATAAATAAGTTGGTGTTATTATTATTATAATTATATACATGAAAAAACTAAGGCTTAGTTGTCCATCTGCTAAGTAACTCAAGTGGGAATCAAATCTATCTTAGTCTCCCATGATCACCACCATTCCCTTAAAAAAAGGCGCGGGGGTGGGGGGGGTGGTGGGGTGATGATTTTGCAGTGTGGTTTATTAAATATTTTAGATCTAATTGAAAAGGTATAAAGTGATCAATTTCATACCACCCAGGTTTTTCCATTTAAGGTATTTTTCATATTTTTCCTAAAAGAGACTCTAGGCAGGGTTTAGAATTTTATTCCACACTGAAACAAAGAAGAAAATGTCTTCAGAGTTCTAAGCACGTTTCTTGCTATTTCACTCACACAGAGGTCTGCTCTTAATTTTTTTTTTTCTGTTTCATTCAAAAAGCAATTCCACTACCAACCTGAGGTTAGCTACATTAATCTAATGTCAACTCCATTATTGTTAATTATTTTATGGTGGCTATATTTTAACAGAAGGGGGACAAAGATCCCTCATGTCATTTGATAGCCCACCAAGAATTATATTGAAATAACTACATTGATTTCCAGATCTCAGCAAGCAACTAGGACATAATTAAACTTTTATCTCTGCAAATTTTGCTGTCTTTTTTTCAAAACTTGGTTACCTATTGTTTGGTGGACTAATCTTATTTTGCTTCTCAGGTGGGCCTAAAATTTCATTCAGTGCTTAAGAAATGAATTCAAATGAAAGACATATAATATCTGGACATTTCTCAAATAAGAATTTCCATTGGCATATTTTCTTTCTGGGTTCATTTTCTGCCCCCCCTCTGTTTCTTATTTGACTTTAATAAAGCTATATTCTATTGAAGTTAAATAAAAGCATTCCTCTGAACACTTGGAGTTAAATTAAAATAGCTGTAAATCTGAAGAAGCAGCCATTTAAAGAGTCTACTTGACCTACCTTAGAAGAAATAACCTGTAGCTACAGAAAAAGTGGGCTCCACTGGGACCCTCTCTGTGAAACCAGCGCTGAGGTCCCTGGCTTCTCCCTCCCGCAGCACATCTGTCATCTTACCTTGCTCCCTCCTCACCTCTCAGCACAGGCCTTAAACTTGATGAGAAGGAAACTTTCTCAAGACTTCAGGAATTTTTTTTTTCATTAAGAAAAGAAAAAAAAAATTAGCAAGCAAAGGAGCAGTATGGTAAGGTAGGAAAGAAAAAAAAACCCACTAGGCTGAATATAAACTTGAATTCACGTCCCCTTAGTTATCTCTGTCACAGAGCATAAGCCACGCTCACTCTGTGCCTCAGTTTACTCATCTGGAATCTAAGGGGCTAGATTAGACCCAGGGCCAGGACTAGGGGGGACTCAGGTGAGGTAGTCACCACCTGTGCAAAATGCACAGGACCACCAAAACTTCAGAGTGAAGGTGTTAGTCACTCAGTCATGTCTGACTCTTTGCGCTGCATGAACTGTATCGCCTGTCAGGCCCCCCTGTCCATGGGATTATCCAGGCAAGAATACTGGAGTGGGTTGCCCTTGTCTTCTCCAGGGGATCGTTCCCACCCAGGGATCAAACTAGAGTCTCCTGCATTGCAGGCAGATTCTTTACCACCTGAGCCACCAGGGAAGCCCCTGTATGCAAAAGATCCACGATGAACAAAATAGCAAATGCTTAAATAAAGACAGGCTGAGGATCGCTGATTTTCCTTTGGTCTCGGCACAGCTCTGTTCCTCCTCATGACTTCGATCATCTCTAAACTCCTCTCTCTCACATCCTAGTACCAGGCTTCTTGTCCCCACTGGTAGCCTGGACATGCACCAACCCCCCCCACCACAAACCTGGACAGGGAGATTCAAGCCATCGCAGCCCAGGAGGAGCACCTCCAGGGTGACTTATAGAGTGGCTGGCGCCTTCCTTTTAATTCTCCTCTCGCTGTCCCAGAGACACGGTGACTTCATGTGGCTCCACATTAGGATGTCTGCTCGTGATCAAGATGGAAATCACAATCTCATTTCCCTAAGAGCCCTGGGAGGGCCCAGACTTCCAGCAAGCTGCCTTGGGCGCCACCCCACAGCCCAACCTGCTCTGACTGGATTAAGATGCAGCTTCAGACTGAAAAACCCGTGGAGGGAACTTGCAGAAATTTTGGAAGGCTGCCCTCCCACCCTCCGCCTGTTTCCTTGCCCACCCAGCCTCAGGGAAGGGTGACGTCCCGTCAGCGCAAAGCTTCCAGTCCTCCAGGCTAAATCGAACTATCTCCTTTTGTTCCTGAGAGGGCAGCAGAGGGGGTGGAGTAATATGCCAGGGTACGAACCCCCAAAACATGACTCAGAACAAGTAAGGCAACTTCATAGAGACCCCCCAAGCTCCAGGGGGTTCCAGAAAGTGGTAGGAGGCCTTAGAATGCCCTTGAGGCTAGCAGGGGAGCAGTATGATGATCTCCATGCTCCTCTAAGGGCAGGGGGGTCTCTGAATTGGAAATGCTGAGTTATTGGCCCAGATAAAGCAAGCTGCATTCTTTCTCAGGGATGTTAACAGCTTACTCGCTCTCTCTTCCCCAGTTCTCCATCAAACCCTGTCTACACAGCACAGTGTGGAAAGGAGTCCATGACAATCCGTTTTTGCATAGGAGGCTAGTGTGGATGAAGGCAGGAACTGAGAAGTACTCTCAAGGATGCTTCCCTGGTGGCTCAGACGGTAAAATCTGCCTGCAATGCAGGAGACGCAGGTTCGATCCCTGAGTCAGGAAAATCCCCTGAAGGAGGAAATGGCAACCCACCCACTCCAGTATTCGTGCCTGGAGAATCCCACGGACAGAGGAGCCTGGTGGGATACAGTCCCTGGGATCATGAAGAGTGAGACACGCCACAAAGAGTCAGACATAACTGAGCGACTTTCACTTCACTCACGGATACCAAGGTACCACTGTGCCTCTTCCAGGCTAGCGCCGGTTTGCTGTTCTTCCAACAGAGGCGACTTTCATGAAACTAAAGATGTCGATTTTTTCCTAAAACCATAGTCACTTAGATAATATGATCTGCTCCCTCTGTTTCTCCAGTAGGGCTTCCTTGGAAGCTCAATGGTAGAGAATCCGCCTGCCAATGCAGGAGACACAGGTTCCATCCCTGCGACAGGAAGATCCCCTGGAGAAGGGCATGGCTACCCACTCCACTATTCTTGCCTGGAAAATCCCATGGACAGGGAAGCCTGGTAAGCTACAGTCCACGGGGTTGCAAAGAGTCAATCATGACTTAGCAACTAAACAACAAAAACAACAACAACACAATTTCTCCAGAAGTGCTGCGCCTTTTGATTTACAAGGGCTTCAACATTCTTGTTTCATATTTTAAAACCCTTATGCAAATTCTGCCAGCAGCCCAGAAAACTAAAATTTTTGCATTAATGCTCCATATTATTCACATACAAAAATTCCATTTAAATCTCATTAAGCTTGTGACATAAATCCAAACAAACTAGAAAATGCCCCGTGAAGGTGGAAAAATGACATATGTTTTCCAGTCCCCTGGCAGAACAAGGCAGAATGAAAAAAAAAAAAAATGATAAAGGTGCTCCCCATTTGGGACAATACACCAATGGACACATATGTTACTTTTCCGCCTTTAACTGTTCACAGCCTTCCTGCTTTTATCTCAATACCATTCAAATGAAGTATTCGTCAGCAACTGTTTCTGGTAATGTGACGTACGTGATTCAGTGAGACTGTGAGCCGGGTTTCTGGAAACACAGCAGTATCCTGGGAAAATCATAAAAGGTCTGTCTGCTAACGGCATTTTTTGATTTCCCCCTAGGCGTTTCTTGGGGTTCACAATATAATTTATCTGTCATGTAGTATTAACAATATACCTTTCAGGGACTTAAAGATTAGTGGGGCCCCTGAGCTGCCTGTCTCAACTTGCCAAACACTGAACGTCCTTCATGTCATCGTGTCTCATCTCTAATCCAGTTTTTCCTTGAAAAACAATTATAGTAATATCCGCGGGTTATAGCAGCTTTGCGATAGTGCCCGGCACTCTTTAGGACCACTGCTAATTACCAATTATTCAACATTTTAATTCTGTAATGTGTTTAGTTTAGAGATTTGGGGGGTTGGGGAGGATCAGCTTTGGCCTTTTGCAATTGCAAATCTGAGTTTATCTTCCCTCTTGATGTGAATAAGCACGAGTTCAGACTGATATGTTGAATGACACTATTACAATATCATAATCATTTACATATTTTCTCAAAAAAATTGGATTTGGACATAGCTTTCAGCAGCTGCAGGAATCTCTCAGAAGACTTAATAAGAGTCTCTAAAAAGAAATGAAAGTCCCCGCCTGTTGAAAGTAGAATGGAGTCTTCAGCCAATGTTTACAGCTCTCCAACCGCTCTTGCCAAGCCTGCCAGGGCTCCACCAGGAAAGATGACATGGTTGCTTCCAGCAGCCACCCCCTTGATCTAGTTCTACCGCCTGTGGTTATCAAGAGCTACGCACATACAGTTCCCCATCCCCACGCATTTTAGAGAAAGAGAAGGAAAGAGACACAGAGCGGGGAAAATGGAGAGAGTAACCAGGTGGGTAAATATGGGCAAAGAATCGGGTCTCGCACGCCTACTGCCCAAAATGCACTGCCTTCACCTGCGTGGCTCCGACGGGTCCCTTCTCCATCACAACACGGTCCCCCGGCCGGCCTCTCCTCTCCCCTCCCACCGCACACCGGCGGCGCTGTCCTGTGATGCACCAGCCCTGCGTTGTGCACACTTCACACCCCTCAGCTTGTCATCCTGAAGGCAGAACAGGGAGGACCATGACGCCACAGCCACAACGCCTGGGTCTGGATCTCAGTCCTGCCCCTTACTGAGTGACGCTGGGCAAGTGACACTGGGTACCTCCCTTTCTCTGCCTCAGTTTTCTCATCAGTAAAATAACTGGTCGTGTAAATACGTTTTTTAAAAATGTTCAGGAAATAGAAAGGGCTCGCTCAGTGTACCATATTATTATTTTACATAAACAATTGTCTCACTCTGCTATTGGACCGGAAGTCAGGAATGTTAGGAACTCAGTTTTTCTCAGTGCCTAGCTTAAAAGATGCTGATGGTGAATAAACAACAGTGATCTAAAAGCACTTTTGTAATCTGTTAAAATGCACCTTTTTAGATATCTCCCTATGATGCTTTCTAAAATTTTCAAAAAATGTTACTGAGTTCTAATTGACATGTAAAAACCACATACATTTAAAGTGTACAATTTGACAAGCTTTGACATAGGTAAATATCCATGAAAACATCATCATATCAAGACAGTAAATCCTGAGGGAGAATCCCAAATAATCCATATTATTAATTTGCATTGTCAAGTGTTTTTTACATAAATGTGCTCATCATTATGTACTGATATTTATGTGCTTCTTTTACTCAGCATACTTATTTTGTGACTCATTCATACAGTTATGCACATCAATATTTTGTTCTTTTTATTGCTGAGTGGTATCATATTGTATGAATTATGTCATAGTTTGTTTATCCATTGTTGATAAATAATTGGGTTGTTTCTAGGATTGGGCTATTACAAAATATCTGCTAAGAACATTGGACATATACCTTATTTTCTCTCAAGTGAATACCAATTAGTGGAATGGCTGCCCATTACATAATAGGTATAAGTTTCAACTTTTTAACAAACTGCCAGTCTGCTTTCCAAAGTTGTTGGGACATTTTACATTTCCACCAGCAGTGTATGAGAGTTCCAGCTCTTCTACTTCCTTGCTAATACTGGATATGGTCAGTCTATTTAATTTTTCATTCTAATAGGTATGAAGTACTTTCTGTGACTTTAATTTACATTTCCTTAATGACTACTGTTGAGTATCTTTTCATGTGCTTATTGATCATCCTTATATCTTCTTTGGTAAACTGTTCAAACCTTTGTACAATTTTTTAATTGGGTTGTTTTCTTACTGTTCAGTTAAAAGATAAATCCTAGGCATATTAAAATTTTTAAGAGTTTATTTGAGAAAAAAATCAATTCAAATCAGGCAGCACTTTAACTTAAAAGTAGGAGCACTCCCTCTGCAGAAATAAGAGGAAAGACTTTTATAGTGAAGATGCAGAATCAAAGCAAGGAAATTATTTGATTGGCTATCACTTAAGTGTTGGGCTTCCCTGTGGCTCAGCAGCAAAGAATCCACCTGCAATTCAGGAGACATGGGTTCAGTCCCTGGGTCACAAAGATCCTCTGGAGGAGGAAATGGCAACTCACTCCAGTATTCTTGCCTGGAGAATACCATGGACAGAGGAACCTGATGAGGCTGTAGTCCATAGCATCACAAAAGAGTTGGACATGACTAAGTGACTAAGCATGCATGCACACACAGCTTAAGTGTTTACCCTATTCTGAAAAGGATTAGCAGTCCTTAGGTTTTTATTTCTTAATCTTGAGGCATTTGTAGGCTTATGTAGGTTGCTAAGGTATTAGAAGCACCTCAATCTAATGGCCTCCTTGTTCACTTTATTTAATAATTCCCCCATTTTGGACATTTTTGTGTACATAAGAAAGTGACCAAAAATTTGTTATTAGCAACATTCTCACTCACCATCAGGGTTGTTTTTGTCTCATCATGAAACTCATAGGTTATAATGTCAGATTCATGGAAAAATTGTCTTTGCTGTTCATCTTGTTTCTGTTTCTCCAGGCACAGAGAGACCATCTGATTCACTGCTGATGGCTGCAAATGGGCATTTAAGGCCCTTGAGAGAATACCGTGCACCAGAGAGACTACAATAATGACTATCAGAGGATAAAACCAACAGACTGAATTACTCTCCTTAGCCAGAAGGCCTTATGAACCAAATCAGTTCATTATCAAATAAATCAGGAAATGTACCTGAAGGAGTGTGAACTTGATTTAGCCAAATGGTGTGCTTGTTAATTTCTTGTATTTTGCTACAGTACCAGAGGTGTTGATACAGACACAGCAGGTGATATCTGCCACAGCACAGACTCCTCCTTGTTCAGCCTTGTAAGTAATCTAAAGCAATCTGATCATCTAAAACCACCTTAGCAAGAAAGTCTAGGGACTTCTGTTGTACAGATGTGGCCTTAGCAATAGATTCAATGATAATTCAGAGTTAAGGTGTATTTTCTGCCCAAGCATTGACAAAGAGAAAACACACAATGGGAAAAGGCAAAAAGAAATAAAGGTTTCATACTGAAGATGAAAATCTTGCTCTGTGATCTTCGGAAAGCTATCTACCTCAAGATGCCATCTGCCTCTGAGGAAGAACCTCTCTAGTCAATTTTAATATTAGATCTCTAGCTGGTGTACAGTCCAAGAATCTGGAGAAGCCATTTGTAATTAATTGGGCAGTGCAGACACAAGGTTCAAGTCTGACTGCAGTCTAAATAGTAAGGAGGACCAGGTACAGTCCTTTCCAACAAAGTTCAAGGACAAATATTGTTCTTAGTGATTCCAAATCAGAAGGTGGGAGAAAAGTCAGAAACATTAGTTTGGAGAGTCATAGCCAAACATTTGAGGAAATTAGAATAATTCAGGATCTAGTTTGGTTTACAGGTATATGACAAAACAATAAATAGGACCAGAATTTAATATCCACAAGACTGTGCTATAGTTTCCTACTGAAACTTAATTTTCTCTTCTGTACAATCACCGTCATATCTATCAGATACTCATAGTAAGACTAATTTGTTTTAAACTTGACCCGACTATTTGCATAAATGAAGCAAGAATAGTGATTGACCCTATAGACTTTGTTTAAATCATCTTTGCTGGAACTTTACATGAGGAATCTCAAATTGGACTTTTCAAATCTCTTGAGGCTGAGAAGCCAAGCCCAGAACACCATCAGACTTTGCCTGTGATCTCTATAGAGAGATAGTGATAGAGAGATTTGGGTTAATTCCTCTTTTCTCAAGGTCCCCAAAATATCCTGAGAGTTTTAGGGATTGCAGAAAGTGACCTTTCTTCCTCACTTTGTAAGGCTTGGAATTCTGTAAACTAGTTTTCCAAGGGGTTTTATTGTTTCCAGAAATTCAACCTTAGTTCCTTTAAATTATCCATTAATATGTGATTTTATGCACATCATTTACAGAGATGACATTCCAGTCAAAGTCTTGGTAATATAATCAGTGTTTCTAATTGTGTACTGATATAAGCAAAACAGGTTCTTATTAAACTTATGCAAATAACTAACTATATTACCCTGAAAATAAGAATATTCAATAATTTCCTGAATTCTGAAAGGATCAGGTAGTGAAAAAAAATAAATGTTTCAAATGTGTTAACAAAAGTATATGTGCCAAACTACTATAATTCATAGATAGATTAAGAGAAGAGGGATCATTCTCTGCCAGGTTTTGTCCCTGCTGCTGCCTTCACCATCAGCCCTATGGCTTTCATAACCAGACTATTCATGCGCTCCATGTCCTCCTCCTCCACCACCATGGCCTCGGCAAAGAAAATTCTTGTCAAGCACATGAAAGTCATTGGTGGTGGGCTGATGGGCACCAGCATTGCCCAGGTTGCTGCAGCAACTGACCACACAGTAGTGTTGGTGAACCAAACAGAGGACATCCTGGCAAAATCTAGAAAGGGAATTGAGGAAAGTCTTCAGAAAGTGGCCAAGAAGAAGTCTGCAGAAAACCTCAAGGGTGCTGATAAGTTTGTGGCAAAGACTCTGAGCAGCATATCGACCAGAATGGATGCAGCATCCATGGTCCACAGCATAGACCTGGTGGTGGAGGCCATTGTAGAGAATCTGCAGATGACGAATGAGCTCTTCAAGAGGCTGGGCAAGTTTGCTGTGGAACACACACTCTTTGCCAGCAACACTTCCTCATTGCAGGTCACAAGCCTAGCGAATTCCACCACCAGACAGGACCAATTCGCTGGGCTCCATTTCTTAAACCCAGTTCCTTTGATGAAGCTTGTGGGGTCATTAAAACACCAATGACCAGCCAGAAGACCTTTGAATCTCTGCTAGACCTCAGCAAAGCCCTAGGAAAGCATCCTGTTGCTTGCAAGGACACACCTGGGTTTATTATGAACCATCTTCTGGTTCCATACCTCATAGAAGCAGTCAGGCTGTATGAACGAGGTGACATGTCCAAGGAAGACGTCAACACTGCTATGAAGCTGGGAGCTGGGTACCCCATGGGTCCATTTGAGTGTCTCGATTATGTTAGACTGGATACTACGAAGTTCATCCTGGATGGTTGGCATGAAATGGACTCAAAGAATCCCCTGTTTCAGCCCAGCCCATCCCTGAATAAGTTAGTAGCAGAGAATAAGTTTGGCGAGAAGACTGGAGATGAACATTACAAATACAAGTGAGCAGCTTCTCTGGCTCCAGGACAAAGCCCCATAAGTACATACCAGCAACTTCCCAAGTGCCCAATCATAAGAGACTACTATCAGCAACCATGCGACAAAAAAATAAACAACTTGGAAGAAATGGAAGAATTCTTAGAAAAGTATCACCTTCCAAAACTGAGCCAGGAAGAAATAAAAAATCTTAACAGACCCATCACAGGCACAGAAATCAAAACTGTAGTCAATCTTCCAACAAACAAAAGCCCAGGACCAGATGGTGTCACAGTTGAATTCTACCAAAAATTTAGGGAAGAGTTAGCACCTATCCTACTCAAACTCTTCCAGAAAATTACAGAGGAAGGTAAACTGCCAAACTCATTCTATGAAGCTACCATCACCCTGATACCAAAACCAGATAAAGATGGCACAAAAAAAGAAAACTACAGGCCAGTATCACTGATGAACATAGATGCAAAAATCCTCAACAAAATTCTAGCAACCAGAATCCAACAACATATTAAAAAGATCATACATCATGACCAAAAGGGCTTTATTCCAAGGATGCAAGGATTCTTCAATATTTGCAAATCAATCAATGTGATACACCACATTAACAAATTGGAAGATAAAAACCATATGAATATTTCAATAGATGCATATAAAGCCTTTGACAAAATTCAACATCCATTTATGATAAAAACCCTCCAGAAAGCAGGTATAGAAGGAGCAAACCTCAACTTAATAAAAGCCATATATGATAAACCAACAGCAAACATTAACCTCAATGGTGACAAACTAAAAGCATTTCCCGTAAAGTCAGGAACAAGACAAGGGTGCCCACTCTCACCACTGCCATTCAACACAGTTTTGGAAGTTTCAGCCACAGCAATCAGAGAATAAAAAGAAATAAAAGGAATCTAGATTGGAAAAGTAGAAGTAAAATTCACACTGTTTGCAGATGACATGATCCTCTACATAGAAAACCTTAAAGACACCATCAGAAAATTACTAGAGCTAATCAATGAATATAGTAAAGTTGCAGGTTATAAAATTAATACACAGAAATCCCTTGCATTCCTATATACTAACTATGATAAAACAGAAACAGGAATTAAGGAAACAATTCCATTCACCATTGTGATGAAAAGAATAAAATACTTTGGAATAAATCTACCCAAAGAAACAAAAGACCTATATATAGAAAACTATAAAACACTGATGAAAGAATCAAAGATGACACAAATAGATGGAGAAATATACCATGTTCATGGATTGGAAGAATCGATATAATGAAAATGAGTATACTACCCAAAGCAATCTATAGATTCAATGCACCCCTATCAAGCTACCAACGGTATTTTTCTGAGAACTAGAACAAATAATTTGACAATTTGTATGGAAATACAGAAAACCTCTAATAGCCAAAGCAATCTTGAGGAAGAAGAATGGAACTGGAGGAATCTACGTGACTGACTTCAGACTATATTACAAAGCTACAGTTATCAAGACAGTATGGTACTGGCACAAAGACAAAAATATAGATCAATGGAACAAAATAGAAAGCCCAGAGATAAATCCACACACCTATGGACACCTTATCTTTGAAAAAGAAGGCAAGAATATACAATGGAGAAAAGACAATCTCTTTAACAAGTGGTGCTGGGGAAACTGGTCAACCAACTATAAAAGAATGAAACTAGAACACTTTCTAACACCATACACAAAAATAAACTCAAAATTGATTAAAGATCTAAACATAAGACCAGAAACTATAAAACTCCTCGAGGAAAACATCGGCAAGGCACTCTCTGACATAAATCACAGCAGGATCCTCTATGACCCACCTCCCAGAGTAATGAAAATAAAAGCAAAAATAAACAAATGGGACCTAATTATACCTAAAAGCTTTTGCACAATGAAGGAAACTATAAGCAAGGTGAAAAGACAGCCTTCAGAATGGGAGAAAATAATAGCAAACAAAGCAACTGACAAAGAATTAATCTCAAAAATATACAAGCAGCTCCTGCAGCTCAATACCAGAAAAAGAAACGACCCAATAAAAAAAATGGGCCAAAGAACTAAACAGACATTCCTCCAAAGAGGACATGCAGATGGCTGACAAACACATGAAAAGATGCTCAACATCACTCATTATCAGAGAAATGCAAATCAAAACCACAATAAAGTACCATCTCACACTGGTCAGAATGGCAAAGTCTACAAACAAGAAATACTGGAGAGGGTGCGGAGAAAAGGGAACCCTCTTACACTGTTAGTGGGAATGCAAACTAGTACAGCCACTATGGAGAATGGTGTGGGGATTCCTTAAAAAACTGGAACTAGAACTGCCATATAGCCCAGCAATCCCACTGCTGGGCATCCACACCAAGGAAACCAGAATTGAAAGAGACACGTGTACCCCAATGTTCATCGCACCACTGTTTACAACAGCTAGGACATGGAAGCAACTGAGATGTCACTTGGCAGATGAATGGATAAGAAAGCTGTGATACATACACAAAATGGAATATTACTCAGCTATTAAAAAGAACACATTTGAATCAATTCTAATGAGATGGATGAAACTGGAGCCTATTATACAGAGTGAAGTATGTCAGAAAGAAAAACATCAATACAATATATTAACACATATATATGATTTAGAAAGATGGTAACAATGACCCTATATGTGAGACAGCAAAAGAGACACAGATATAAAGAACAGGCTTTTGGACTCTGTGGGAGAAGGCAAGGGTGGGATGATTTGAGAAAATAGCATTGAAACATGTATATTACTAAATGTGAAATAGATCACCAGTCCAAGTTTGATGCATGAAACAGGGCACTCAAAGCCAGTACACTGGGACAGCCCTGAGGGATGGGATGGGGAGGGAGGTGGGAGGGGGGTTCAGGATGGGAGACACATGTACACCCATGGCTGATGCACATCAGTGTATGGCAAAAACCACTACAGTATTGTAAAGCAATTAGCCTCCAATTAAAATTAATTAATTAATTTGTTTTTTAAAAAAAGAGAGGCGGGATCAGGTAGGGGAAAAAATAAATGTTTCAATTCTGCTAAGAAAAGTATATATGCCAAACTACTATAATCCATAGATAGATTAAGAGAAAAGAGGAAAAGATTTTCTTAAACTTAGAAAGCCAAAACATTAAAGAAACAGCAATCTTTCTAACAAAAACTCATGAAAACATACAATCATCCTTATCTCTTCAGTCAGTCCATGGTTATTAATTCTTGTGCTTGAATCCAGTTTTTCCTATAAGGTTCTAGAAATTATTACCCAGTTCAGTGATATGATCATAAAGTTTTCAGAAATCTGTATTCTAGGATATTTAGCAGAGTCCTTTCAGTAAATCTTTCTAAAAACAGAGCACTTCTATAAAAGCATGAAAATAAAACAATAACTGTCTACAAAAAACTTTGAAAAAAACAGCAATGGTTAAACATATAATGAGAATTTGATATAAAAGTATAGTTATTTCTATAGCATATAACAGTTTAAAATAATAATTGAACAATGAGAGTATTGACCAATTTCTATGAACTGCAATTTCTGTAGTATCTATATTAGTAACAGATATCCGTACACATATACCTGAGATTTATCATCACTTCTTATTTGATAACGCCTTTTTGATGTTAATAATTTAACATACCAAATAAACCTAATCAGTTCAATATCTCTCTTGCACAAGGTAAGACACAAATCCTTTGAGATTTCTGAGGGACTCCCCAGGAATTCTCAAAGTTAGTTTATTGTCAAAAAGATTCCATTTAGAATATGATTTGGGGAAGTTGTCAAAATGGCAAAAAGCTTTTATATTTGATTATGTAAAACCACAGGTAATTATGAAATAATACTCAATTATCTATTTAACCAAAGTGACAGTAGAAGATCCTAAAAGCAAATACAGAAGGTTATACGGTTGTTTTAAAAAACAACACCTTTTTCTCTTAATATTGAGAAAACTCAGTTCTCCCAAGTAATCAAAGACTTAATAAAGACAGAATGAAGCCTAGAAAAATTATTTTGGTAAGACACTCAAAATCTCTGCTTTTCAAGTAGACTACTCAAAGGGTAAAGAAAAACTCTTTCAGAATCACTGTCAAGAGCATACCAATAGTCCAAAATTCTTTTAATATAGAGACAATCAAATTCCAGTTTTGTACCAGGGTATTTTTATATTAAGACTCATTCTTTTTTTTTAGCTAAAAAAAAAAAAAAAAAACTCATTCTTAAAACATTTAAATAAATCTAACCCAATCTTAGCCATCTTGACCATTCATAAAATTTCTTTTCCAAGACTCCTTTTCCATCAATCTTCTATAACCTTTTTATATTCATTCAGGTTATTGTCCTATATTTTTTCCTCCTTGTTAGTCTGGAACAACCAGTCATCCTACTTAGGGCAAAACAATTTTTTCCCTTAGCAACAACAACATGCCATTTATACCTTGGCTAATCCAAAAAACGCATTCTATTTTTCTTATGTACTTTTCATACATAGTTACTTCCCTTCATCCTTATTATTTCTAGAAGTTTTAATTACATGTATTGATTATAATTCTTGGCTGTCAGAAACCAAAATATCTTAAGTTCCTCTATCAAAATACCAAAAGTAGATTAACTTATGTTCAGTAATTAATGTTTCAGTATTTTATCTAATTTGGAAACAATCTAGATATCCAATGAATATGCTTTATTTAACTTAATATAACTTTAATGTTTCAAGTTACCAAAAAGATTTTGGAAACTATTTTTATGTAAAGATACCATAAACCATAATTATTGTTGTAAAGTTTTTAAATAAACTTTTATCTTATTTACTCCTATTTAAATTTCTTATTCTTAACAATTATGTTTAGGTTACTCATAAAAACTTCACGAGACTGTAAACAACCATCATCATAAGTAATTTTTCTTGCTGAAAAACTTTATAACACATAATATGAGCTTATCTGACTTTTGGTAAATCCAAGTAGAATAAAAGTTGCATGTCTGCATTATATTTAATCTTGATAACTCTGCAGACATGGCTATTTTAATTAAAGCAACACTTAAATCAGCTTTTATTTGATAAAGATTATTCCAAATCACGGGAACTTAAAAGTCACTCAAGTTCTTTTCTATAATTCTGAGGGAATACTTAATTTATATACATGCTTATTTTTCCTTAAGCCAATTAAATAGAGCTCTTTTACAAATCTTGGAAACACTATCCACGGGTAGAAAAATCACACATCTATAACATATGTATATAGACATACATAAACATACAGACAGACTCAAACAGAGATCTTACAGATTTCATTTTAAAATTTTAGTCATGCGACAAGTACAATAATGCAAAACTCACTAGTTTATAAAAGGACAGTTGGATCTGAATTGTGTTTCAGGAAGATGAAAATAATTTGAAGTTTCCTGCTCAAAAGGCTTAAGCTTTTTACTAATATTTGTGGAGAAGACTTTTCACAATTTTTATTCACCTAGTTTCCAGATAGATTCCTTTATCCTTCGGATAAGAATTACCCCACAGAAGTTTGCATTTCAAAGAGATGGCTCTTGGTACTTAGAGAAGATCTGGTAGAACATTTACACCTCAAAGGCACAGAGAAAGGATGTAAGTTCCTCCAAAAGGACTTTTGTTTCCTAAGTCAAGACTTTTTACAGTATCTGCAGACCTTTGAGATGAATAGAGGATGTTTGGGGATTGGTAAAAAAAGATAGGTGAGCTTTGAATTGCTCCTAGAGCCACAATTCTGTTCTTCTATAGAGTTCATTTGTAAGGCAAGTACAGTTGTTTTTAATTCCTCAAAGAATTGAGTTGCAACCTGTATTATATCAAGGAATTGTCTCACCCATAGAACTATATTATCTTCAATTTGCTTATATATAACATAAAAGAATTCCATCTAAGATGGAAATCAAAATATTTCTGTGTTCTAGATTTAGAGTTATGTGTCTTTGGAATGCTTCAGTAAATTCTTCCACAATGACTTCAAAAATAAATTCGTCTTCAATGGTTTTGTTTTGTTTTCCCCTTGTGGGCATGCAATCTCATTTTAAGTTAGGGGAAAAGGCCTTTAAAATTTTTCTATCAAACTTTGAATATCAGTTTCTAGATTGCCCAACTTCTGCCCATAGAATTCATGTTTAAAAAATCTTTCAAGTATCTTTTTACCAGGTTTTACTTGGGACAAACAGTAAATATTCTTGGCAGTATTGAACTTTTTTCTTAAAAAAAAAAAAAAAAAGTATACCTATTAAGTGACTGAAAACCAAACCAAGGAAGACTTTTATGGCTTACCCATGGATACAAGAGGCATTCCCTAAGAGGGTGCAAAAGATGCAGCCTTCCCAAGATCAAGAATGACTACTAAAGATAACCAAAAGGAGGCACAATTTAGCCAATTCCCATGAGATGGGCAACAGTTCACAGGCCACTAATGACAAATGGCAGAAAATCAAGTTCTAAGGACACCAAACAATACGAAGAAGAAAAAATAGTCCTCCTTGGGAGGGAAAGGATCTATAACCAATGGATACTCCAAAAACAAGTCACAGGAGTCTGAATTTGAAAAGAAAAGGACAACATGAAATCCTCTCTCAACCAGGCACTATAGACATTGATTTGAAATAGCCGACTTTCATAAAAGTTCTTACCCTTCACCAGCTTCTGCCAGTTTTCCTCGGATTCCATCTGCAAGCTCCTGAGTAAGTGGGATGTCTCAGCAGGTCCCATCTTGGTCACCAGAAACTGTAGAGGAGAAAAAACATTTTTCTCTTTACCCTTTACATTGAATTCTTGGCTAAGATCCCTCTTTCTCTAGGGCATCAAGTAAATTGATAAGCTTATCTAGGTTAAAAGTTTCCTACTGTGGCTACTGTAATTAAGATTATCTTCAGTAAGTTTAATCTACTTATTCAAACACAAATGGACGCATAATTTTTATACAGATAGTTAGCCAGAATCCCAGGTGGGGGAGTCTCAGAGTCTTTGTACTCATAGGAACCCATTTTCTCTCTCTTTTTTTTTTTTTTTTCCCCCCTTGAAACAAAGTTTGGATTACCTGAGGCCTAACACTGGACCAGTATATTTTAAGTTAGATGCAGCTCAATCTTGGATGCTGTTCAGAAAAAGAAATGTGTATATAAAGTCTGAGAGCTCATGGCACAAAATCTGTGGGGCTCAGGTGAAACCAAATAACTCTGTGGGGCCCTCCTAGGCACAAATCCTTTCTGTGTCCTCCATTTCTTATTTTCAGGGAAAAGATTTCAGCCTTCTTCCCTGAGCTCCAAAGGGCAGATTCAAAAGGCTGCAATTCAAGGAACACAGTGAATGCAGGAACAAGGGAAGAGCAGTCAAGAAATAAAAGTGCAGCCTTGAGACAGGGTCCTGGTTTCTCCTCAAGGAATACATACAACAATATCTTTGAGTTCTTCTTTTGGAACAAAGGCCCCCATCCAGGCAGAGGATGGTGACTTCAGGCTAAATGCAAGATTCCTGGAGCACAACCCTGTTAGCTAACCACCAACCAATGAGAAGAAAGCCACACACCTTACAGCCCTCACCTCAAATTTTGCCTGTAAAAACTTCTTCCCCCAGAAAAGGGAACCCTCTTGCACTGTTGGTGGGAATGTAAATCGACACAGCCATTATGGAAGACAATATGGAGATTCCTTAAAAAAACTAGAAATAAAACTAACATACGACCCAACAATCCTCCTACTGAGCATATACCCAGAGAAAACCATAATTGAAAAAGACACATGTACCCCAATGTTCATTGCAACTCTAGGACATGGAAGCAACCTAGATGTCGACTGATAGAAGTATGGATAAAGAAACTGTGGTACATATATACAATGGAATATTACTCAGCCATAAAAAGCAATGCATTTGAGTCAGTGCTGATGGGATAGATGAACCTAGATCCTATTATACAAAGTGAAGTAAGTCAGAAAGAGAAAAACAAATATCATATATTAAGGCACATAGATGGAATCTAGAAAGATAGTACTGATGAATCTATTTGCAATGCAATAATGGAGATGCAGACATAGAGAACAGACTTATGGACATGGGGTTGGGGTGCGGGGAAGAAAGAGTGAGACAAATGGAGAGAGTAGCATGGAAATATATACACTACCATGTGTAAAAATAGAGAGCCAGTGGGAATTTGCTCTATGACTCAGGGAACTCAGTCTGGGGCTCTGTAACAATCTAGAGGCAGGGTGGGATGGAGTAGGAGGTGGGAGAGAGGTTCAAGAGGAAAGAGACACATGTAAACCTATTGGTGTTGATATACAGCAGAAACCAACACAATATTATAAAGCAATTATCCTTCAAAATAAATAAATAAATAATTTTTTTAAAAAACTTCTCCTAACTTATTGGTTTTGAGCACAAGCCACCCATTCTCCTTTCATAGCTCTGCAATAAAACTTTCCCTGCTCCAAACTCTAACATTTTGGTTTCTTTGGTCTCACCGCGCATCAGGCACAAACGTGTCTTCAGTAGCACAAAGAGCCAAAAAGGACTTACCTGTGATCTTCAAGAGCAGCAAGAGAATGGTGAGCACAAAGTGGGCAGGGACTTTCTTATGCCTGCTTGATGCTTGTTGCTCCTGGAGGCCGTCAGGGCTCTCCACTTACAGCGCCAGAACAGTGAAAAGATGAACTAAAGCATAGTAAACATCGTAAGGGTTTACTTAAGCAAAAACCTATTTAAATCAGGTGATGCCAAATGCGAAGTGCTTAGGAATATTCCATCAACAAGAGTAAGGGCATAGACTTATAGAGAAAGAACAGAAGCAAAGCCATGAAATTACTTGATGAGACAATGGCTAAGCATTTGCCTCATTTGGAAAAAGGTTAGTTGGTTGTTTGTAACTGGTAGTTCTTAGGTGTTGATTTCGTAACCTTGAGGCATTTATAGGCTTAGGTTTTGGTTTGCTTCTGTAAGCGGCTAAGGCATCAGGACCAACTCAGCTTAATGGCCTTCTTACTTAATTAACAATATATTCTACTTACCAAGTTCTTTATCAGATATGTGTTTTGCAAATATTTTCTTCCAGTCTGTGACTTTTATTTTCCTACTCTTATGAAGGAGTCAAGTTTTTTATTTTGGTAAAATTCAGTGTTTTAATGGATCGTGCTTTCAGTCATATATCTCAGCAGTCTTCAACTAACTCCAAGATCATAAAGATTTCCTCCTATGTTTTCTTATAGAAGTTTTATAGTTTTAAGTTTCTATTGGTATGACTTCAAGTTCATTAATCTTAGTTTCTTATTATCACTGCTATGTCAAACTATTATATGTATAACGTCAGGGTAAAATAACAATAGATTCAGGAATGCAAGGAATCAGAAGTTTTACTTCCCATGCATCTGTGTTTAAGATGCTATCATAGGACAGGGAATCCTGGGGAAAGGAGCCAACACAGAGTAAAAATAACAAAGAGTCCTAGATTAAGCCTTGTTCAAAAGACCTAGCCTAGATCAGAGCAAGAAGAAAGAGGGAGAAGGAATGTTTCCAGAAGAAAGGGGGAATAAGGGAATAGAAGGATGCTAAAAGATTATTGGACATGCTCGATTATTTGAGAAATATTATAGTTATACATTGGATAAGTTTTTATATCAAAGGAAAGAAGTTTATAAAGAACATAAAAAAAGAAAACTTAAAAACTGAGCAATAATTAACTGCACAAAAAAGCAAAAATTTGAACAAGAAAGGAAGTCTAATAATACTGTGACATATATTTTGACAATGAAAAATGTTTACTTACTTGTAATAACATAAAAACTGTCAGGTAATTAACCAAAAAATGTACTATAACTCAATTTGGAGAATGGGTAAGTTGGGAAAGGAATTCTAGGGGGGGTAAATCCTCAAATATCATCAGAGAACATTAAGAAATAGTGTCTAAAATTTAAAAAACCAACAACATAAGTCTACTTCTTAGAAATACAGAGGTAAATGGCCAAAGTTAACAGCCGGAAGTATTTGAACTGATTGCTTCCGGGCTGCGGGATGGCAGGGAGGAGGTTTCTGTGGAAGGCTGGAGCTAAGGAACTCTCTCAGAGAGTGAAGAAAGAAGACCAAAGACTGGAAGGTGCTTTATTTTTCCAATGATGTACGTATATTACTTTGTTTTCAAAAATTCATTTTTTAAAAGAGTGGTTAATTCAAGCATTTACGTTTCAACTGCTTGCCATTGAGTCTTATAAAAGAGCCTTTGGCGGAAGGAATCAACAGGGCAACATGGCCACCCAGGGTGAAGCCACTTCCACCGTGTTTGCCTCTTCCTTCGCCTGGTGGGAACATCTCATATTCCATTTCCTCTTCGGCCCTCTTTGACTTCTATTCCCATCTCTGCAATCTTCCCCACCCTAAAGGAGTCCCTGAGAGGCCACTCGGCTCTAAAATTGGAATAAATCACTGCTTTCAAAGGGCAAGTTATGCTTTTGACAGGATGAACTGCACCAGTGCAGGGTGTGGAAGTTGTGGATTATACTCAAAATGCAGCCAGTTTATTGGAAGTGGTGACATCCCACTCGATGTAGTTCTGCTGTGGGCAGATGCAGTTCTCCTAGGGTTGCTGGGTGATGGGAACTTCACTATGGTCTTGCCTGGCTACTCTGTTCGGGGGAGGGGGTGTGGTTGGGAAAAACAGCCCAGTTCAGACAATGCAGCAGCTGCCTTGACTAAGAATAGAATCCCATGTTTGATTTGAATTAGCCATTTGAAACAAGAGCAAAACAGCTCTGAAAGTACTACCATCTGTTTTCCTTTAAGGCTGGGTCATAAATAACAAGATGAAAATATATTTCCTGTTCTGGATTTGTGACCTGAACTGCCTTCTGCTGCGTTGTCACTGACCACTTCTGCTATCCATGCAGACGACATTCAACGGGCAGCTGTTGGCTGTTGTCTGTAAGGTGGTTAGAATTTGTTGGTTTGTTTTTCAATGTCTATACATGAAGAGCTCCTTTATTTCACCCCTCAGTTGTTAAATAAGGAAATATAAATAAATTATTCTCTGTATGTTTTTTTAAAAGCGATTCACACCAAATAGCCATGTGATCAAACCGCTGCTATTGCCAAGCACAACACTTTTGCTGAAGATTCCTGCCTGGTGGAAGGGTATTTTCCAGGTCAAGGTCAAAGTGAACTAGGAAGGAAGGGAAAAGACGGGGAACTCATTCTGCATCTAGAACTCACTAGCATCAACCTGCTAATCCCAGTAATATGAGGATGCAGAGAATAGAGAAACATCAAGACAGAGAGAGAAAGAGGATTTAAAAAAAAAAAAAACAAGAATATTTCTTCTTTCCATGCAGATCATTACACAGTACTTGCATCCTTCTTAGCTGGGATTTCCAGTAATTGTAAACTGTGATTTACCAGCTCTTTCTCCAGTTATCTTTTTAATTTTCATACACAACAACAACAACAACAAAAAAAAACCCACCTCTTGATTTTGCTTCTTTGATAATTAAAAGGAAAAGGCCATGAAGGCTGGCAGGCCATCCCATTTATGTGCTCAGCCTGGTGAGCTGCCAATATATTCTGGGAGGCATTTCAAATGACAGACACGCAAACATGAAATGTACCATAAAGGGCTGTGGTTTCTGCAAGTTTAGATCGGCCAGCTGTGAAAGAAACTGTACCTAACAGTGAATATCTCCACATGTTTAAATGTCCTTTTTAAATGACTTCGAAGCAAAAGACTTTTTAAAAGACTTAGAGCAACAGAAATGTTAGAAGGCATATCCCTGAGCTAACGAAGGACTGAATTGGAGGCCCGGTACAAATGCTGGGCGCCCTTGATGAAGCCAGACACTTGGCAGTGATGCATCCAAGCACAGCAGTCATCACACCATCATTGGCTGAGACTTCATAACAGAAAGACAAGGTTGGGAAACCCAGTCATCTGATGCTTAGACTAACCCCAAACCTTCTGATGGGCTTTCCTGCTGCAGACTTGGCCCATCCAGACCATTCTGGACCATGCTGTCAGATTACACTACCTTAAAAACACAAAACTTCTGAAAACAAAACAACAAACCCTCCCCTCATCCACCGTCTTGGCCAACAAGTCCTGAGTCTACCCTTTCAGTCTGATCTCCCCTGGGCCACCCTGCCCCAGCCATTACTCCTGTACCCTTGCCGCGTCTCCCTCCAGAAAGCTGCCAGTCCGTCCTCCAGACACGGTCCCGCCACACCTTTCCCAGAGTCTGCTCCACCACCCAGCCCATGAGAACTCCATGACAGAACAAAGAGATACAGATGCTTGAGAAACACAGCACGTTGAGTTCCTTTTGGAGAGTTATTGTGTGTTTATCATAAAAAGACCCTGAGAAACAGCACTGTGAAGAAACTCATTTAACCTTTCTAGCCAGTGATAACCTAAATGTCTTTGCCTGTAGGACCGTTTTGTGTGTATTGTTGCTCAGTCATGTCCTGCTCTTTGCAATCCCATGGACTATATCCCGCCAGGCTCCTCTGTCCATGGAATTTTCCAGGCAAGAATACTAGAGTGGGTAGCCATTCCCTCCTCCAGGGGATCTTCCTGACACAGGGATCGAACCTGGGTCTCCTGCATTGCAAGCAGATGTTTTACCATCTGAGCCACCAGGGAAGCCCCAGGATCATTTTACGTCTAACAAAAGAGGTATTATTTTAGAAACCACTCAGGAAAACATGAACTCAAACTCCATTTCTTTCAGAAAATAACTTCTGAATACTCCATCCCATTGCCCTCACCCCTCTGAACCTAGTAAAATTATTGTTTGCACCTCTAGTTTCATGTATTTGTAATGGCTGGTTATGTATGGATGTCAAAATAATATTAATCATAACAGATACCATTTTAAGAAGAAACCAGCTACTTTCCAGCTATCATACCAGGTGCTTTGCAGATATAACCTTAGTTTATTCAGTTCTAACAACCCTGGAGGTAGGTGCCATTATCCCCATTTTACCAAAAAGGAAACCAGAGGTCAGAAACTTCCAAGTCTGGGTCACACAGCTAGGAAACCATGGAGCTGTGTGTCAGTTCTGGGTCTCTGTGTAATCCACACACCAAGCTCTCTTCCAGCATTCTGCGCATTCAACTGGATGGGTCATCCTTAAGAATCAGAGATCGCCTTGCTTTTCTGAGTGGCAGGCATGTGGTAACTGCTCAGCATACTTGTCCAAAAATTGATTGCTGAAATTTTTCTAAGATCAGCAATAAAACAACAGACTGTATACAGATTTATGAGCTTTGTAGATTCAATGTATATATTACACTATTTCCTCCACTGCTCCTTTGAAAAAAATCTTTTAAATTTTTACTGAAGAAAATCTGTATCTCCTAAGATAAATTCTTATTCTGGAATGAACTACCTAATTCCTAAAGATGTCTGAAGCCATTACAACTTACTGGTATTCTTAGTAAGGAATAGACATCTTCAATAAAAAAAAATTTTTTTTTTAATTAAAAAAAAAGACTTTGAGCATCCTGCCACAGGCTGGTACACCATAATGGGGCATGCTCAGGACACTCAGTATAGACTGGGAGATGATAACTGCTAGCTTCCTTCCTCTCTGACAAGGAGTAGAATCATAATTGGGTTAAATGCCTCAGTTATGGAGTTGGAGTCCTGGGTGGCACAGAATGGTGACCAAAAGCCAGATACCAGCACCAGACTGCCGGGGTGGAAATCCTAGCTCTTATACACTGTGACTTCGTACAAGTTACTACACTTCTTGCTTGGCTTTCCCCACAGGTAACACAGGCAGAGCACTGGTGTGAGTAGTAAATAAGGTAATACGTGCCAGGTACTCCCAAAGAATGTTTGGCATGCAGGAAACAACGGTGGTTGGATATTTTTACTCTATTCACGAGCTAACAGGAGCTCTTGGTTGATCAATGCCATAACTATTTTTACACAAAAAATAACAAAAATAATCTAAATGATATTGAATATTTCTACATGTCAGATACATTCTAAGTGCTTGCTATCAATAGATATCCTCTCATTCAGTCCTCTTCACAACCGTTAGGTAATCATTAATTTCGTTCTCATTCTACAGATGGGAACTGAAGGCCAGTGATTAAATAACTTGCCCAAGGCCATTGCAGAAGTGATGGCGCTGGACTGAAACCAAGCTCTGCCTGGGTGCAGAGCCCACAGTGCTCATCACCATTTTGGATGCCAAGATATACATGTACATACAAGGTCATCAGTTATAACAAAGCTATTTTGATGCTGCCTTTGGCCGTGCCCTTCTCTGGGCTGCTAGGCTCACCTTATATGGTCCCCACCAGCCCAGAATCTACTCAGTGAGTGAGACTCCTCCTGAGCACCTTCTTTCACACCTGCCTCTCGTGTCTGAGACACATTTAGCATCCCTGGACTGAAACACCCCATCAAGCTCTTTACTGGCTTCATGTCTCTCCAATTCCATGTTGCAACCAAGAGGGAACAATATCAATACATTTTATATTTCTATGTCACACATCCTTAACAAATATTCATGGACTGATGAGCTCATTACTTAATATATTGAGTTTTAGCTTCCATTTGGGTTTAAGACATTGTCAGTGACAGTATGTAGGAGAAATAGTCTTTCTGATCATTTTTGGAAAGACCAGTACAATAAGAGCAAGTTGTTCTACTCGTGGTTCATCTCTACTACAGGAGCATAGTCCTTTCTCTACATTAAATTTTCCTGCCTGTTTTTTTTAGCAGGTGTTATATTAAGAGCCTTCATATTCACTTTTTGTCCAGTTTAGTTTCATTTCAGCATATAAACTACATCTTATATCATCGGTAAAAGAAAAAGAACAAAGTTATAGCAGTGTTATTTTTTAAGATAAAGAAAAAAATGAGGATTTAAGGACAGGACTTCAAAGTTAATTTACCAAAATCCTACTACATCCTTGACCTGTACAGACCCCAATAAGGCATTAATTACAAAAGGATTAACACTTTTCTCCACTGTAACAATGGAGTCCTCTGTCAATGGAAGGTGATAACAATATTTGCATTCATCCATTAGCATGGGATTCATAGATTATGAGAAAGGTCTTAACACTCCTCCGAAATGAAGTTAAGCAACTGGTGAAGGGAAAGAGCTACTTTTATAGTCTAGACGGACTTAAACAATTTTGAAAACGCCTAGCAACACTTTGTGCTGTGATCTGTGCAAAACTAGTAGGGGCCCCATGAACATGTTAACTGGCAATATTTATCTGACTTGCACAAAACTGGTGACACTGTATTGCAACTGAGTCCCATGATATCATACAAGAAACAATTTCCTTGTTCTTTTGCACTCTATACCCAGCCTTCCCCTTTCCTCTGCCCACTCTGATGACTGTCCAACTTCAGACTGACTGCAATGACTCAGTGAGAGAGATATAAATAAACAGTTTCTTCCCTGAATGATTCAACATGTTACAGCCATGTTGGAACAGAGAATGCCATCAGCATGGTAAACTTGAGTTATAAACATCTAGAGTTATTTTTTCTTAACTAAATTCTGACACCAGTTCTCCTGACTATCCCTTGAAATAGGATTTTGCACTTTTTGTGGAATGACACGACGCTTTAAAAATGTAACAAATACAAGAATACTTGGGCCAGGGAAAGAAAAAGGAGGATTTATGAATAGTATACACACCCTCAGTGGAATTTTTCTTACTCTTTGAAGTATGTCTTCCCATCTAGGTCAAGTCAGTAATGCTGCCAAAGTCTTTATGGGCATAAGGAAGCCTTTCACATGCTTATAACCTTGAAAGATGAATGGGAGGCTATCTAAGAACTTTCCTTACATGTTCATTTTTTCCTCCTTGAAAAAGATATTTGATTGAAAATAAAACAGAGTTGACAAAAGTGCCAAATTCCACCATATTTCTGTCTCCATTTAAACTAGGCTCTTTCTCCTCACACACTTGAGTTCTTAGGTAACAGAAGGGGACGTGGCAGCAGAATGTTAGAGGCTGGGTGTGGGAGGCAGGGCTCTAAGTTGACCCTTCACAATCTTCATCGCCTTGTGTTGTGAATGTGATTGTTACATTTCATGGAGAAAAGAGATTTTGCACACATAATTAAAGTCACTAAGCAGTTGACCTTGAATTAATCAAAAAGGAGATTATGTGCGAGAACCTCAACTAATCACAGGAGACCTTTACAAAAAGGAAAAAAAGTTTTCTCCAGCTGATAGCAGAAAAGAAAGTAAGGGAGATGCTAAGAGGGAGAGGGATTCAATGTGAGGGAGGTTGGCTATCCCTGTGATAGAAGGAACCATGAGGTAAGGACATGAGTGTGCCATCTAAGAGCTGAGGGTGGTACCTCTCCAGCAATTAGCAAGAAAACAAGGATTTCATGCCTGCAATCACTTGACCTTCAAACAATCTGAATGAGCTTGGACATGAGACAGGAGAGAAGGAGTCAGGGTACAACCAGTAAAAGAATGACATGACCATTGAGGATAAGACAAAAACTGGTTAAAACTAACTAAGGGCCAAGATGGCAGAAGATTCGAGTTCCAGCACTTGAGCCTCATTGTGCGCTTATTGTAACATATTAGCATGCTAAATGACACACCGGTAGGTGCCACGACAAATTCCAAGGCTGCCCATAAAAGGCCAAAAAGTGGGCAGTGGCCCAATTCCTGGAAATCTCCCCCCCTCCCCCCAAATAGTTGAAATAATCCTCCCACCTGTTAGCATATGAAATTACCTGGCCCATAAAAACTAACCATCCCACATCCCTTCTGAGACAGACTTCATTCTGCCTATAGAATGTATATCTCTCTAAATAAACTTGCTTTCACTCTACTCTGACTCTCTCTTGAATTCTTCCCTTGAGAAGCCAAGGACGCTCTCTCGGAGGCCTGTTCCAGAGACTCACCCAAGACCTGGGGTATGACTGATTTCTCTCACTCTCTTCTCCTGCAACAGAAGCATTCTCTCCAGAATCTCTGGTTTAGCCCACTTGGCCCCTTGACTTTGATTTTGTGAGACTCTAAGCAGAGAATCTAGTTGCACCTACCCAGACTATTGACCTATAGGATTACAAGCTAATAAATGGGTACTGTTTTAAGCTTTTAAATTTGCAGGAGTTTGTTTCAAGCAATAGAAAATGAATTCATGTGGTATTAACTGAGAATCTTTCTCCAAACATTCCCACTATTCTCCTGCTCCAAGTTTCCTTTCCAACCAAAATATCTTCTTTGCTTCCTGAACATACCTTTTGCTTTCTGCTAGGCAGCCTTTACACACATTAACTTGCTATCTTGAAAGGTCCCTTTGCTGTTTAGCCAAGGCTTTTGAGACCAACTTATAGCTTATAACCTGAAGGAAAGGAGCCTGACACAGTTTTCTTTCCAAAATCAAGTCATCCTCACCCGAATAATTCAACTGACATTCAATCATGTCCTGCTCTGTGGCACCTTTTTCTATGTGGTCTGTATTCTTTTATTTTTCCTATTTCTTTTCTTGTTAATTAGGTAGTAAAGCTCTTAAAAGCAAGTGCTTCTAATTTGCATGCCCCATTCTACCTAATACATCCCTTGTACATCACAGGCACCCAATAAATATTTGTTCATTTGTTTTGTTCTAAAGCATCTCTCTTTAATCTTAATGAGATTAAATGACACCAACAGTCCAAAGAAAACCTCATTAGCCAAGCGACAGGAATCTCAGCAGTGACCTGCCCCACATTCTACTTGGCCTTTCACTACCATGAACCCCAAACACACTTAAACTGTCAAATTTAGAAATGTAAGTGCAAAAACAAGATAATCACAGAAAGTAATGTTTGCCAATTGATTTGTGCGACTTTCAATGACATTGTAAGCTCCCAACTATTCCCTGAGCAGCCAATTTGCATAGAAAGGGATGCTGTCTCCATGGACCATATTTACCATGAATACACTCTTCGCATGACTGTGCAGGAGAGGGGAAGACCAGCAGAAAATATAAAGCGTGTTGGGCTGAACATTGTGAACAATTAAGAAGGATCCACATAACAGGCGTGAAGAAGCAGGGGCCGGAAGTCACCCGCGGTGTTGCAAGCCAGGCAGATTTGTTTAATCCCTTGAAACACAAATAGGGCTTAAAATCTCAGCTAAGACATTTACTAAACTAAGTGAACCTATTTTAAAGTTTCAGGGAAAAGCAACAAGAATGCAATTTGGAAAAATAATGAAAGTCAACTTCGTCACAGCCCAATGCCCCTCCTCTGCTGTTACTGTCCAACCCTAAACAACATGTTGCTCTGTCACCATCTGAAAATTCGACTCAGACTTTGAAAATATCACTATATTTTTCTTTGTTTCTCAAAGGAAAATGTGAAATAAAAATCAATTTTACATGTAATTTATGTGCTGTCTGTTCTATATAGAATCATAGAACCTCAGGGCCGGCTAAGACTCTGACAAGGCTATTTTGTTTATTCTTCTCCATTAGGCAGGCCCACACTTAATCCTTCCTTGATAGGAAAAATCTCTTATCATTTTTAAAGACTTTCAGAGAAGATTTCTTAGACTCTCTCTAACCCACTAAGGTAGTTAATAACTTTTCTTATTATCTAGCCTAAATCCTTCACACTATGCTCAAGACTCATTTCTTCTTGTCTGACTGTTCACTAGAGGTACAGGGAATAATTTATCACTCTCTTTCATATAAGAAATACTCACATACTGATCATAATTATGGAATTAACTCTGCAATCTCATAATGCAATATCCCAAGGTTGTTGTGGTTCTCTGCTAAATATTCTGCAACTTCCCTTGCTTTCCTTTACCTATCAACCTCAAAAATGGTTGCTACCCTCTGTTAAGGATTTAATTACCTGGTTCTGAAGTCCTTGGTAGTTCTTGCCTGTTACACCTCGGGCATCTGTCCAGGACCATATCTCAGGAATATGGGATGGAATAAATCATCCAAGGCTGTCCTCACACCTACAAATAATTTTATGAAGATAATTTGGTTGGAATGAGTATTGAAGGCAGCTGTGAAATGTGAAAATAAGTCACAGAAAGGTTGTCCATAAGAAAAAAAAAAAAACTGAAAGGAAATATATCACAATGCTAATAGCAGTTATTCCTGGATGATGGTAGGATTCTGTGGGGGTATGTGTTTTGTCTTTCTTTATACCTTTCTTATTTTCCAAACCTCTTATAATGCATTAATTTTTTATGAGAAAAAAGAGTAAATGGTATTTGCAATGTGTGTGTGTGTGTGCGTGTGTGTGTGTGTGGTGGTGGAAAGGGTAAGAAGAAGCTGCCTAATGGGGTTACATAGGGGAGAGCTGGTGAGTAGCCCACCATGCCAGTTTTCACACAAAAAACTGGTTGCAGAAAAGCACTTGGTCCCAATCACATCTGGATGGCTGGTCACCCAACAGGAAACCAAGTGAGGGGACAGCATAGATGCTGCTGGGAGGGGGAGTCATACCAATGCCATTATAGTTCTTACCAACTGGAAACCACTTGACGACTCCTGATGGGCTGCTCAGGATATTTAGATTTGTGGAACCCAGGCAACACCCTAAATATGTGGAAAGGTAAGAGCAACTCTCTGTTCTCACCATGTTCTCTTTTTCATATACAGAGACATGTTGCTGATTCAGGGCAAAGTAATAAAAGGATTTTATTCTTAAAGAGATGGGAATACCAGACCACCTTACCTGCCTCCTGGGAAACTTGTATGCAAGTCAAGAAGCAACAGTTAGAACAGGACATGGAACAACAAACTGGTTCAAAATTGGAAAAGGGGTATGTCAAGGCCTTATATTGTCACCCTGCTTATTTAACTTTTATTATCATACAAAGCATCGGGCTGGATGAAGCTCAAACTGGAATCAAGATTGCCAGGAGAAATATCAATAACCTCAGATATGCAGATGACACCACCCTATTGGCAGAAAGCAAAGAGGAACTAAAGAGTCTTGAGGTGAAAGAGGAGGGTGGAAAATTTCACTTAAAATTCAATATCCCAGTCCCATCACTTCATGGCAAATAGATGGAGGGGGTGGGAAATGGAAACAGTGGCAGACTTTTTCTTGGGCTCCAAAATCACTGTGGACGGTGACTGCAGACATAAAATTAAAAGACACTTGCTCCTTAGAAGAAAAGCCACGACAAAGCTAGACAGCATATTAAAAGGCAGAGACATTATCTTGTCAACAAAGGCCCGTCTAGTTAAGGCTATGGTTTTTCCAGTAGTCATGTATGGATGTGAGAGTTAGACCATAAAGAAGACTGAATGCCTAAGAATTGATGCTTTCAAACTGTCGGGCTGGAGAAGATTCTTGAGAGTTCTCGGACAACAAGGAGATCAAACTAATCAATCCTAAAGGAAATCAGTCCTGAATATTCATTGGAAGGACTGATGTTGAAGCCAAAGCTCCAACACTTAGGCTACTTGATGCAAAGAGCCAACTCATTAGAAAAGACCGTGATGCTAGGAAGAGCATCACTGACTCAAAGGCCATGAGTTTGAGCAGACAGTCAAGGACACAGAAGCCTGGCATGCTGCAGTCCATGGAGTCAAAAGAGTTGGATACAACTGACGGAATGACAACAATAAAGGATTTTAGATTGCATCAGAATAGTAGAACTCAGACAGTAAAGCATCTGCCTGTAAAGCAGGAGAACTGGGTTTGATCCCTGGGTCAGGAAGATCCCCTGGAGAAGGAACTGGTAACCCACTCCAGTATTCTTGCCTGGAGAATTCTATGGACAGAGGAGCCTGGCAGGCTACAGTCCATGGGATCTCAAAGAGCCGGACACAGCAGAGCAACTAATACACACACAGAATACAAGATTCTAGGCTTATGTATTTGCTTTGCTTTTGCTTTCTCTTCTCCTCAGGGCTCTGGAACTACGAACTACGAATGTCAGGCCCACACATTCAAGAGTCAACTTAAGCCACAGACATGGCTTCAAGTCAGCATGGTGACCCAGTACCACATCAGGTTTGATGCACAGAGCCACTCTGGGAACTGTGGGGCAGGAAAATAGCATTGGCTCTGAACAGGTCTCCACTCAGATCAGAACCACTGTTCCCTTCATCAGGAGCCTGCCACCATCCCAGGCCTTTGCTGCTTGAAGTGCATTTATTTCCAAGTGTTGTGTGGTTATGGTGGAGCCCCAGGAGACAGTGTAGCTAAGTTGCTTCAGCCATGTCCGACTCTTTGCGATCCCATGGATTGTAGCCCACCTGGCTCCTCTGTCCATGGGATTCTCCAGGCAAGAATACTGGAGTGAGTAGCCATGCCCTCTCCAAGGGATCTTCCCAACCCAGGGATCGAACCCTGCATCTCCTGCAGCTCCTGCACTGCAGGTAGATTCTTTAATCACTGAGCCACCAGAGAATCCCTTAGGGGACAGTGTAATAGCATTTAAAAGCAGAGGTTTTCAAGTAAGGCATATGCAACTCAGAGCAAATCCACAGGCCGATCTTACCTTCAAGCCTCCATTTATACCCTGTAACAGCAGTAATAATGGGATTATCTACCTCGTAGGTAATGCATATAATGTGCCTAGAGCAGGGCCCAGCATTAGTGAACAGAGGCACATACACACACACACACATGTACCAGCAAGAAAGAGCCTTAAATCTAGCTTTCTTTACAAAATCCGTCTCAATCATTCATTAAATGTTTACTGAGCACTCACTGAGGGTCAAACTGGGCTAAATAACAGGATACAAGATAATTAAGACATGGCTTCTGTCCTTAAGGAGTTCACAGCCCAGCACACGGAACAGATGTGAGCACAGCCTGGACTGTTCTCTGAGCAACAAAGCACGTGAGTAGTGAGTGCTGGGAAGAGCCACATCAGGGAAACTTACGCAGGAAGTAGTGTTTTAGGACCAAATCTTTCAAATAATTTTTAACTTTTTAATTTTGGAAGTATACCACTTCAGTATTAGAAAATTCAAAATACATAAGCAAAGCAGAGAAAAATAAATTAAAAACCGTGTGTGATACCCAGGGCCAACAGATAAATGATTTTTAGCGTTTTTATATACTTCCCTAATCTTTATATATATATATGGTATGCATGGCAAGTTGCTTCAGTCATGTCAGACTCTTTGTGACCCTACGCACTGTAGCCTGCCAGGCCCCTCTGTCCATGAGATTCTCCAGGAAAGAATACTGGAGTGGGTTGCCATGCCCTCCTCCAGGGGATCTTTCTGACCCAGAGATTGAACCTGGGTCCCTATGTCTCCTGCCTCGGCAAGCAGGCTCTTTATACTAGTACCACCTGGGAAGCCATATAGATATATGGAAAATATTTATGTGTCCCTAGTGAGGAATATATGATACAAACTATTTTGTAATCTGATTTTTTTTCACTTAAAAATATAGCCTGAACTGTCTTCCATATTAAGAAATACAAAAATAAGTACAACTTTTAAAGTGACTGCATAGTATTTTACCATAAATGCATATGTAATTTGGGGGGGCGGGGCTGAGTTCCCTAGTGGCTCAACAGTAAATAAGCTCCCTGCCAATGTAAGAGGTGCAGGTTCGATTCCTGGGTCAGGAAGATCCCCTGGAGAAGGAAATGACTACCCACTCCAGTATTCTTACCTGGAGAATCCCATGGAGAGAGGAGTCTGGCAGGCTGAAGGCCATGGGGTCGCAAAGAATCAGACATTACTTAGTGACTAAACAACAAAAACTATCTTTCTTGTTGCCTGATTGTTTCCTTACAATCATATCTTGCCACTCTCCTTCTTAAAAAAAAAATCTTCTAGTTCCCATTAAATGAGAATGTCCAGCATAACTCACTTGAAAACCACCAGAGGGGTTGGTTAAAACAAAAATTGCTTTTGTTGTTTAGTCGCTAAATCATGTCCAGCTCTTTTGTGACCACATGGACTGTAGCCCACCAGGTTCCTCTGTCCATGGGATTTCCCAGGCAAGAATATTGGAGTGGGTTGCCATTTCCTTCGCTAGGGGATCTTTCCAACCCAGGGTTTGAGCCTACCTCTCCTGCTTAGAAGGTGGATTCTTTACCCCTAAACCACCTGGGAAGCCCAACAAGGAGGATAGATCCCAGCAAAAAGAACTCCAAGGGCATCAGTATTCCAGGTGGAGTCAAAGAGGGGCTGAATTAAGGCAGCAGTGGCCAGACAGGGAAGGACCGAGCTGGAGACTCACGGATTTGAAGTTACAGGACGTGGGGGCTGACCACAGGGCACTGAGTCAGGGCATGGTTGTGCCTTGATGGGGTGTTATCTCCTGGCTGCTTATAACCAAGAGAGAGAACCCAAGAACACTGTGTTTGGGGACACATGAATATTATGAATTTCTTTTAGAACACGTTGAGGTGGAAGGGCATGGGAGACTCTGACCTGGGGATGATCTGTTGCCAAGCCAATGTCTCCAGATCATGTCCAGGGTGAAGTGGCTTTGGGAATCCTCAACAGGATGTACACAGTGAAGCCTTGGGCATGAAGACCATCCAGGAATGGTGTGTTAGGTACGGACCCATAGGTGAGGACAGGCCATATGAGACGAATGGTACAAGCTAAGAGGGACCCAGGGGAGAATCTCTCAAACTCTGCTAGAGTGCACTCACAAAAAATGGGGGGAAAGACTTCTACAGTCACGCAGATTTGAAAACACAGAGCTGAGTTTTAAGTGGGGTTCTTCACTGTAGGATTACTCAGAGGCTTTGCTACTTATTAGAATGGTGCTTCTTCAAGAGATAAAGGTGGTGGATGACATCTCCCAGACTTCTGTAACCACAGAATTCTTTCCACATAGGAAACCTGCTAACAACTGGGAGATCACCTGTGTTTGGAAAAGACATACAGGAAATGCTGACCAAGAAAAAAGCGGCAGGTACTACGCACAACCCCAAGCTCAATTACTCACAGTAACAAAACAAAGCAGCTAATTTACTTTGTCTGCAAAATAGGTCAAATACCAAAGGGAAAAAAGCAGTAAAGGCGAGGAGTCCTTTAGCACCATATGTCATTAGTTCTGAGAGTCACACTTCTTTACATTTTACTCTCTGAAATCCAAAATCAGGATGTCTCCAGGTGGTATCTAACAATCTCTGTCTGCCCTGTGGCAATCATGACAGGGTTCTCATTGCCCAGGTGTGACCTAACATCAACAACTTGGAAAAAAATTCCTGGAAAATGAGAAAACCACTCTTGTAAAGAGCCTACAATCAAATGCTGGTGGGGAGTTGGGTCTGGGGTGATAACTAAATGATGAGCCCCATTCCTGACCTAGGAGTCAAAGCCAGGTGAAGGGCCCTGCACCATAGCTTTGGGTTATCTTACAGATTCCTTAAGAAACAACGACCCTCAATGTCTTCAAAGGAAAAGGCTGATATACATACGAACAAGGACATTAATAATGATGAATGAAAAGGGATGAAGAAGAACTGGCCTTTGAATGGGAAGAAACATTAGAATACCACAGTTACTTAGTTTCCTTATGTTTTCCTTCTGTAGGCAAAAGAGTGATAAATGATTCATTAAAAAAAAAAAAAAAAACTATATCTAAGTCCAAAGACTTTAAATGAGTATAAAATGAATTCTAAGTGGTAAGAAAGCATCGTATCAATGTTTCATGGGCAGCAATCTTTCCTTCTCAGTGGCATATAAAATAATGGAGCATTTTAAGTCAATTGTGACTTAGAATTAATGAAATGGATAACTGGCTTTTAATAAGTGTATTTTAGCCAATCCTTTCTCTCTAAAACATTTTGCAATTCATTCTTAAATGGCTAAAATTCCCAAGGAATTTCAACTAACTACCTTTAGAGTGAAATTTTTGAGAATGGCCCTTGGTTCCCTTATTCTTCAGGATTTCAAAGTCATCCATCTTCTCTTCCTGGAAACCTCAAGCCAGTGACCTCCTAAAGCAACATCTCTGTAACAGGCTTCTGTCTCTAAGCTGTCCTGGACAACAAAGCTTTGCATTAGACCAATTCCCTGAAGAAAACCCAGCTTCCCCTTCTAAGTTTTTGTTTTCCTCTGCAATTCTCTTTTTATAGTTGGAGTTAGTGGTAAGGCCATTCGGCCTCAGCTGATCTCAATTAAACCCTCTGTGTGAAGCAAGGGGTAGGGGTGACCTGGCGCTATCTCTCGCCTCTTCATTTCCTTTCTATAAAACAACGGGATGAGATGAGACATTCTCCAGGTCCCTACAGCATTAACATTCTACGTTTTATGTTGACTTCTCAAAACAATCAAATGTATTCTTGATATTTAATTTGCATTTTATACAAACAAGTATATTATACTCACAATTAACCATTTTGCATTAATAAGCAGATACTGTTCTTTACAACTCTCAGAGCATAGTGCCAAATATGGAAACACACTGCAAATTAACATTTTTCAGAAGGTCATGTAACATATACTAGTGCCTCTCTATGACTTCTGTGTTTTAAAACTGTATTTGTTCTCACCTTGAAAGTAACTGGAGTGCCAGGTCTTTTTTTTTTTTGGAGTGCCAGGTCTTAAAAAAAGAATCATTCCAAGTTGAGATGGGCAGTTATGATGATGTTAACTATTTATATGATTAAGAGGCAATAGCCAGTAAGATTGTGAAGTCAAGTTCCTGCCCATCTTCTTTGCTCAGTGTGCCTAGCACAGAGCACGGTGCAATCATGAAGTAAGTGTCCAATGTGTGTGCATGCTCACTTGCTTAGATGTGTCTGATTCTGCAACCCCATGGACTATAGCCCGTCAGGCTCCTCTGTCCATGGGATTTTTTCTGGCAAGAATACTGGAGTGGGTTGCCACTTCCTTCTCCAAGGAGTAAATGCCCAACACCGAGCTACTAAGTGGGGGAAAAAATGAATGATTCAATGGCATTGAAACAGAAAATGATGGCAAAATGAATTTTTAAATGCCTATTACATGTGTATTAATAGTGTAAACTAGTACAAACAAGAACAGATGATTTAAGGAGACTAATCTTCCTTCTGAATTTTGTTCCCTTGGGACATAGTTCAGAAACATGGTAACAAAACACACATCATTATTGATCCTTGGGAAACAGGTGATTGATACTGAACTTTGTAGGACTATTTATTCTATACACATACAGGCATCTTCTCAATCATTAATTATAAACTGGACAGCCTCAACTGTACCAAAAGAAAATTTCTAAACTGACTATTTGAATTATTTTTAATTGTTGAAGACACATTAGCACCTTGGGAGAAATACTGGGAAAATGTCAGATGGAGAACTGAACCTATAAACCCCAGAATTAACTCTCCCAGTAAAAGAATGTAAGCAGCTCCTCAAAGTCTGGTGGGAGGTGTCCTTTGGAGGCACAGAATTTACTTTTGCTAAGGAATAAGATCTCTCTAAGAAAATTACAGATACCAAGGGAACATTTCATGCCAAGATGGGCACAATAAAGGACAGAAATGGTATGGACCTAAAAGAAGCAGAAGATATTAAGAAGAGGTGGCAAGAATACACAGAAGACCTATACAAAAAAGATCTTAATGAACCAGATAACCACAATGGTGTGATCACTCACCTAGAGCGAGACATCCTGAAATGCAAAGTCAAGTGGGCCTTAGGAAGCATCACTATGAACAAAGCTAGTGGAAGTGATGGAATTCCAGCTGAGCTATTTCAAATCCTAAAAGATGATGCTGTGAAAGTACTGCACTCAATATGCCAGCAAATTTGGAAAACTTAGCAGTAGCCACAGGACTGGAAAAGGTCAGTTTTCATTCTAACCCCAAAGAAAGGCATTGCCAAAGAATGTTCAAACTACCACACAATTGCATTCATTCCACATGCTAGCAAAGTAATGCTCAAAATTCTCCAAGCCAGGCTTCAACAGTACATGAACCAAGAACTTCCAGATGTTCAAGCTGGATTTAGAAAAGGCAGAGGAACCAGAGATCAAATTGCCAACATCCATGGGATCATAGAAAAAGCAGGAGAATTCCAGAAAAACATCTAGCTCTGCTTCATTGACTACACTAAAGCCTTTGACTGTGTGGATCAACAAACTGTGGAAAATTCTTCAAGAGATGGGAATATACCAGCTACACTAAAGCCTTTGACTGTGTGGATCACAACAAACTGTGGAAAATTCTTCAAGAGATGGGAATATACCAGACCACCATACCTGCCTCCTGAGAAATCTGTATGCATGTCAAGAAGCAACAGTTAGAACTGCACATGGAACAACAGACTGGTTCCAAATTGGGAAAGGCTGTATATTGTCATCCTGCTTATTTAACTTCTATGCAGAGTTAAATAATATCATGCGAAATTCTGGGCTGGATGAAGCACAAGCTGGAAACAAGATTGCTGGAAGAAATATCAATAACCTCAGATATGCAGATGACACCACCCTTATGGCAAAAAAGCAAAGAGGAACTAAAGAGGAAAGTGAAAGAAGAAAGTGAAAAAGTTGGCTTAAAACTCAACATTCAAAACTAAGATCATGGCATCTGGTCCCATCACTTCATGGCAAATAGATGGGGAAACAATGGAAACAGTGACAGACTATATTTTCTTGGGCTCCAAAGACACTGCAGATGGTGACTGAAGCCATGAAATTAAAAGATGCTTGCTCCTCGGAAGAAAAGCTATGACAAAACTAGACAGCATATTAAAAAGCAGAGACATTACTTTACCAGCAAATGTCCGTCTAGTCAAAGCTATAGTTTTTCCAGTAGTCATGTACGCATGTGAGAGTTGGACTATAAAGAAAGCTGAGCACTGAAGAATTGATGCTTTTGAACTGTGGTGTTGGAGAAGACTCCGGGAAGTCCCTTGGACAGCAAGGAGACCAAATCAGTCAATCCTAAAGGAAATTAGTCCTGAATATTCATTGAGAGGACTGATGCTGATGCTGAAACTCCAATACTTGGGCCACCTGATACAAAGAGCCAGCTCATTGGAAAAGATCCTGATGCTGGGAAAGATTGAAGGCAGGAGGAGAAGGGAACGACAGAGGATAAGATGGTTGGATGGCATCACCGACTCAATGGACATTGAGTTTGAGCAAGCTCCAGGAGTTGGTGATGGACAGGGAAGCCTGGCATGCTGCCATCCATGGGTTCGCAAGGAGTCACACACAACTGAGCGACTGAACTGAACTGAAAGAATAACCTAAAGACCTTGAGGTCTTATCTGATGGGGAGAGATGTGTGTGGCACCGGGGCATGTACTCAGGGCCTCTATCAAGCTCCTGGAAGTTGATCAGGAGAGAAACAGGAAGGCTGAGAGATGCCTGCCCCATTGTAAGCAGAGAGCAAGAAGCCAGATTTAAGCTGCCCAAGACTGTGGGGATGCCAAGACCATCAGGAAAGTGCCAAGGTACCCAGAGAAAAGGAGGACAAGGCAGTGTTTCAATTCCAGTACTTCCACTGGTTTGGTACTTTGAGGTCAAAAACCACTGGCATTTTTACTCAGGGACTTATTTATTCCTGATTTTGTATGTCTTGGAAAAAGAAGAATGACAGAAAAAATTACTGAACATTGGAGATGTACACTCAAATTTTTCTAATGTTTCCTGACTAGTTTGCTGAAATCCTAGAATTTTTATAAATTATCTTGCTCACCAAAGCTCAAGAAACTCTTCTACCAAACTAATCTGGAGATTCTGTCAAAACAAGCTCCTTCTCATACGTCAGCAACTGCGGGTCTTTCCATACTCAAAGTATATATATATTTAGGTGCAGAAAAATAAAAGAAATTGAGAGGTGGTGAGCAGAAGAGAATGTTATTCTGATATTTTTCTCTGAAGAAACATTTGAATTGGGAATACTGCATCTATCACAACAATAGAAATGTGTACCTTTCTATTTCTATAATGTATAATCTCTACACTATACCAATATATTTACTATTTAGAGGTACTATCCTATAGACTTTTTGTCAGATTGGGTAATTTCATTGATCATATGTAATTAAATACTAGGGCTTCCCCGGTGACTCAGACAGTAAAGAAACTTCCTCAAACACTGGAGACCTGGGTTGGATCCTGGGTCAGGAATATCCCCTAGAGAAGGGAATGGCAATCCACTCCAGCATTCTTGCCTGGAGAATCCCATGGACAGAGGAGTCTGGCAGGCTACAGTTCAAGGGGCCCCAAAGCGTTGGACACGACTGAGCAACAAATACACATACACAACTAAATACTACAAAGTTGACTGGTAGTTGTGACTTGATACTGTTATTCAAGTCATTTCCATACATCAGAGAGTCATATATGGATATATGAATATTCAGGATCCTAAAGGCAGCAGCACAAATTAAAAATTATGAGGCTAGTTGGTAGAGTTGGAGAGAGGTATGAGCTTCCCTGGAGGCTCAGCAGTAAAGAATCTGCCAGTCAATCTAGGAGACGTGGGTTGGATCCCTGGGTTGGGAAGGTCCCCTGGAGAAGGAAATGGCAACCTACTCCAGTATTCTTGCCTGGGAAATCCCATGGACAGAGGAGCCTGTCCGGCTACAGTCCATGGGGCCCCAAAGAGTCAGACATGACTTAGCGACTAAACAACAACAACAAAATAGAAAATAAGGTTTATTTCATCCAACGACTCTAATACTTATTCATCCTGGAAACACCACTACTCTATCTATTATAATTTCATAGGAGTTTGGGATATATATCTTCACCGAGAGCTTCCGATTCTTTTGTTGGAGTTAAGTTGGATAAGGCAAGAGATGCATGCAAGGACATGATGGCTTTCTACTCCATATGTGTATCACCTTTTCATCCTCCCTACCTCTCTTCTGATGTGTGCCCTAGACAAGTTGGACCCAGGCTGTGCTGAGGGCTGGAGGAAAAGGTTTAACTGATGGCCTCAGATCAGGACTACAGTCCTTTGTAAGCTTGTCTCTGAGTCTCCCCACACATGTCAGCTCAGAGGGGAGGAAGAGGCTGGAGCAGAGCACATGTGGAATGGAAACTCAGCATGCTTGTCTCTTTTGACCCTGGCCTCCACGGAGGAGATAAGGTGAGTTATCCAAACTACCCCCTGAAAAAAAAAAAGAAAACTGTGATGAACACTAACACATCTGAGCTAGAATAAGTCAAACAGAAAGACTTCACCAGTTCTGAGAGACCCAGGGATTTCTACACATAGCATGTCCTGCAGAGCTTCAAATAAATGCATAACAGATAAATGGGTAACCATGAGGCCAATATTATTTATCAAACTGGAGGAAGGAAAATTAGGATACACGTCAGAGAAGAAGTTGAGAAAATTCAGAGCTTAACTACAACTCAATGCAGACAGAATTGTTTCTTTGTTCCCCAAAAATCATAGCTTAACCCAGTAATGGATTTTCTACACACATATATAAAATGTACTTCACTGAGTAAAGCTTTTCAAATATGCAAATTCAAATTATGTCATTAAAAACAAACCCCTCTGGGTGCTCAAGCCAGGAGGAGAAGATTCCTGATCACTGATGAAAGAGCATTCCATGAGTCGCAATAGCTACTCTATGGGCAAGAGATTAATTAAAGATAAATAAAAGTCCTGACTAGCTGCATATATATGCATAATTATATATTAAATTGTATTCTATATTATATTATACAATTATATACAATTACATATTATTCTTTTTATTATATTATTTATATATTAATAATTAACATATTGTATATTATTATATATAATTGTATATAGTATAATTGTATATTATATACACAATATGTCTTTGAAGGCAGACCATGCCCAGAACAGTGTGGGAAATCACATGACATATGAATGTCACCCATTTACCTCTAGTTACGTTGTTGCATGCTTGTACTAAGTCGCGTCAGTCATGTACAACTCTTTGCAAACATATGGACTGTAGCCTGCCAGGCTCCTCTGTCCATAGGATTCCAGGCAAGAATACTGGAGTGGGTTACCAGTTCCTTCTCCAGGGGATCTTCCCAACCCAGGGATCGAACCTACATCTTCTGTGGCTCCTGCATTGCAGACAGATTCTTTACTGCTGAGCCACTGGAGACACCCAGTTAACTCAATATAGATTTGGGACACTGCAGTTTATTTTGGGGCTTCCCTGGTGGCTCAGCCAGTAAAGAATCTAGTTTATTTCATATTTAATATTACTATTAAATGTTTCCATGACTGAAAAAAAGATATTTTACATTTAAGTTTCTTTAATCTTTCAGGCATTTTCAAAGCATCTGAACAAAATAAGCAAAATGATGAAACACTTCAAAGAAGGCAAGCTATAGCTCCCATTTCTTAAAAAATCAGAAGAGGAGCTCTACACAATGAAGCAATTAATTTTTGGAGCAGCCTAGTTCAAAAAAAATGCAACTGCTGTAAAATGTGCAGTGATGTTTCTCTTCCATTTATTAAAGAGAAACTTGTGAAATGAGAATTAGATTATTGAGCTATGAATGTAAAAAGGGAGGTGGAGAAAGATCTGAGCTTGCATATGATCCAATGTGACTCTTGATATCAGATGACTACGTGAGCCTAGAAATGGCAAATTATTCTCATTTTTTGAATGGAGTTTTTTTAAATCCCACATATTAGAGCAGCAAAAAGCAAAATGAATGATGTTTTATATTTCTATATATATTTCGCTCTTAATAAAATATAAAGGATTAAATTTATCTAAATTGTTTTTTTGCTTTGTTTTAATGAATTAAATTTGATTTCTTACAGCAATTAATTTATATGAGAAAGCTTTTCTTGGTATTTTAATCCAAACTCATATTGTATCTAATGAACTCCTACTGAAGTTCCCACAGTAGATTATAATTTTAAAACTGCATCATATTCACAATAGTGAGTCATCTTTGCCTTGAACACATAGCCAAAGTAGCTGTGTGTGACTCCAGCAAGTAATTAAAAAGTCCACAGGACTATTGGTTTCCGGCCCAATTTGTAAGGAGCTTGGAAGGTGTCACTTCTAATAAGAGGTCAGAGACCTGAGGTTACAGTGCAAACTGCTGCCTCGAAAATAGGAAAGATGCTGAAAATTGCAACTTACAGAGCAGAAAACTCCACAGCAACTACTACTGGGTTAGAAAAACCTAATCAATCATTGAGAAATTGCTGGAGGTTCATTGTAAACAACTCTAGAGACAGAAACTCCAAGGGGGCTCAGAAATGGGGGAGCTCCACATTTTTGTGAGTTTTACCTCCAAAAGATGAACCAGGCTCTGACTATCAGAGGAAAAACTCCTTGTATCTGGGAGGTAGAGGGAAGAAGAAACCATTTAGAAACATGCTAGAACATTTTGGTTTTCTTAACAAAGCCTTTCCTCAAAAGAGAGGAGTACTAGTTTAATTTGGGATTTGATCAGAGCTTAAGTGACCTGGGGGAAGGGAAATACTAGTCATTCAGGCTATCACATCCCATCAAAAGGGGTAGGAGACTAAGAAGCACTTGTGAAGTTCCCAGTCCAGAAGAACAGGCTCACTGAGAGACTAAAACCTAACCAGAGGGCAATGGAACACGGCCCTTCCCCTACACCTTGCCTCCACATCACTAAAGGTCTATTTGGCACAGCTTGTCCTCCCCAATACATCGTCATGCACAGTCATCAAAAAATATTAGAAAATTGAATCCAATAATGTGTAAAAATGATTATACACCATTCCCAAGTAGGATTTGTCCCAGGTATACAAGGCTGGTTCAACATCCAATTATCAACTAATGTAATCTATCACATCAACAGGCTAAAAAGGAAAAATCACATGAATGGATCAAAAATCCATAACAAGCAGGGGACAAAATGCAACACTCATTCATGGTAAAGATTCTCAATAAACTAGAAATAGAGGGGAACTTTCTCAACTTGATAAAGAATATTTCTAAAAACAAAAACCCTATAATTAACATCAGACTTAATTATGAGAAACTCAAAATTATCCCACTAAGGTCAGAAGCAAGGCAAGGATGTCCCCTCTACAGCTCTGACTTTTCAATACCATCCTGGAAGTACTAGTTCAATGCAAAAAGAGAAAAGAGGAAGATAAAAATATAAGATTAGGAAGGAGGAAATAAAACTTTGTTCACAGATGACATGATTGCCTATGTAGAAAGCTTAAAAAGTAATAATAGACAAAAACTACTCCTGGAACTAATAAGTGATTATAGTAAGGTTGCAAGATACAAGGTTAATACACAAAAGTCAACTGCTTTCCTATATACTGACAACGAACCAGTACAATTTGACATTTAAAACACAATATGATTTACATTAGCACTCCAGAATTGAAATACTTGGGTATAAATCTAGTAATCTAGCAAAAATTCCCACATTCACAGGTAGAAAGGCAATATTGTCAAAATATCAGTTCTTCCTAAATTGACCTATAGATTCAATGCAATTTTTCCAATAATCATGTATGGATGTAAGAGTTGGACTATAAAGAAAGCTGAGCACTGAAGAATTGATGCTTTTGAACTGTGATGTTGGAGAAGACTCTTGAGAGTCCCTTGGACTGCAAGGAGATCCAACCAGTCCATCTTAAGTGAGATCAGTCCTGGGTGTTCACTGGAAGGACTGATGTTGAAGTTGAAACTCCAATACTTTGGCCACCTGATGTGAAGAGCTGACTCATTTGAAAAAACCCTGATGCTAGGAAAGATTGAGGGCAGAAGGAGAAGGGGACAACAGAGGATGAGATGGTTGAATGGCATCACCAACTCAATGGACATGAGCTTGGTTAAACTCCAGGAGCTGGTGATGGACAGGGAGGCCTGGCATGCTGTGGTTCATGGGGTCGCAAAGAGTTAGACACAACTGAGCGACTGAACTGAACGAAATCCCAATCAAAATTACAGCAAGTTATTTTCAACTATTGACAAACTGAAGCTAAAATGTATGTGAAAAGGCAAGAGATCCAGAATATCCAACACAATATTGAGAAGAATAAAATTGTAGGACTGACACTACTCAACTTCAAGACTCACTTCATTAAAGCTACAGTAATCAATACAGTGTGGTATTGGCAAGAGAACAGACAAATAATGAAACAGAACAGAGAACCCAGTAATAGACCCACACAAAATTTTATTCAACTAAATATATTTACAGAAATAAAGAAAGAAAAGTTGCCACAATGGAACAAAGATAGTCTTTTACAAATAGTGCGGGAGGAGGTAGATATTCACAGGCAAAAAAAAAAAAAAAACCTCTAGACAGACCTTACATTCTTCACAGAAATTAACTCAAAATGGTTCATAGATCTAAATGTAAAATGCAAAACTATGAAACTGCTAAAATATAACAGAGGACAAAATCTAGGTAGGTAACTTTGGATTTGCCAATGACTTTTTAGATACAACCCCCAAGGCATGATGTACAAAAGAAATAACTGATAAGCTGGACTGCGTAAAGTAAAAACATCTGCTCTGCAAAAGACTGTGCTAAGAGAATGAGAATACAAGCCACAGACTGGGAGAAACTATTTGCAATAGATATATATGATAAAGGACTGCTATCCAAAATATACAAAGAACTTTTCATTCAGAAATCAGAAAATGAACAACCTGATTTAAAAATGAGCAAAGCACAAAGTATGTTCATTAAAAATGAACATACATTTCACAAAAGAAGATACACTGATGGCAAGTAAGCATATGATAAAAGTGCTCAATATCATATATCGTTGTGGAAATGCAACTTAAAACAACAGAGATGCCACTACATGTCTACTAGAATGACAAAAATCCTACCACCACCAAATGTTGGTAAAGATGGGAGCAGTATCCCATCCTTACTCATTGCTGGTGGCAATGCATAATGGTACAAGCTGGAATCAAGATTGCAGGGAGAAATGTAAATAACCTCAGATATGCAGATGACACCACCCTTATGGCAGAAAGTGAAGAGGAACTAAAGAGGCTCTTGATAAGAGGACAGTGTAAAAGCTGGCTTAACACTCAACATTCAAAAAACTAGGATCATGGCATCCAACCCCATCACTTCATGGCAAATAGATGGGGAAACAATGGAATCAGTGACAGACTTTATTTTCTTGGACTCCAAAATCACTGCAGACAGTGACTGAAGTCATGAAATTAAAAGATGCTTGCTCCTTGGAAGAAAAGCTTTGACAAACCTAGACAGCATATTAAAAAGCAGAGACATTACTTTACTGGCAAAGGTCCATCTAGTCAAAGCTATGGTTTTTCCAGTAGTCATGTATGGATGTGAGAGTTGGACCATAAGGAAAGCTGAGCAACAAAGAATTAATACTCTTGGACTGTGGTGTTGGAGAAGACTCCTGAGAGTCCCTTGGATAGCAAGGAGATCAAACCTGTCAATCCTAAAGGAAATCAGTCCTGAATATTCACTGGAAGGACTGATGCTGAAGCTGAAGCTCCCACACTTTGGCCACCTGATTCGAAGAACTGACTCATTGGAAAAGACCCTGGTGCTGGGAAAGATTGAAGGCAGGAGGAGAAGGGGACGACAGAGGATTAGATGGTTGGATGATATCACCAACACAATGGACATGAGTTTGAGCAAGGTCCAGGGGTTGGTGATGGACAGGGAAGCCTGGAGTGCTGCAGTCCACGGGGTCACAAAGAGTTGGACATGACTGAGTTACCGAACTGAACACCCATTTTGGAAAAACACTTAGGCAGCTTCTTACAAAACTAAATATACTCTTACCACACAATCCGGCAATCACACTTCTTGGTACATAACCAAATGAGCTGAAAAATTAGGTTCACACAAAAACATGCACATGAATGTTCATAGCTTTATTCATAATTACCAAAACTTGGAAGTAACCAAGAGATTCTTTGGTAGGTGAATGGATAAATAAACTGGTACGTTTATACAATGGAAAATTATTCAACACTAAAAAGAAATGAGGTATTGAGCCATGAAAAGACATGGACAAATCTTGAATACAGTATTGGTAAATGAAAGAAGCCAATGTGAAAGGCTGCATACTATAAAATGATGGCAATAATGCAAAGATCAGTAGCTGTAAGAATTGGGGTTGGGAGAGGAATGAACAGAGCACAGAGGATTTTTAAGTGAAATCCTAAAAACTTCACTTTTATTTTAGTGAAAATACTCTGTATGATACAGTAATAGTGACTACATTTGCCAACACCCATTTGTACAACACCAAGAGAGAACCCTAAGGTTAACTACGGACTTCGGGTGATAAGGATGCATCAGTGCAGTTTCATCAACTGGAACAAATGTACCACTTGGCAAAGGATGACAGCGGTGGGGAGGGCTGTCTGCAGGCATGACCAGAAAGTATGGCAGATCTCCCAACTTTCCACTTGATTTTGCTGTGAACCTAAAACTGCTCTTTGTTGTTGGTGGTGTTGTTTAGTCGCTAAGTTGCGTCCAACTCTTTTGCAACCCCACGGACTGTGGCCTGCCAGGCTCCTCTCTCCATGGGATTTCCCAGGCAAGAATACTGGAGTGGGTTGCCATTTCCTTCTCTAGGGGATCTTCTCAACCCAGGGATCAAACCCGTGTCTCCTGCATTGGCAGGTGGATTATTTACTACTAAGCCACCTGGGAAGCCCAAAACACTGCTCCGAAAATAGTCTACTTTTTAAAATTTTGTTTTAATAAATGTGTTTTGCCTTTTTAAAAAAAAAAAGGCCACATGAGCCCTTGGCCTTTCTTTCACCTTGATCTAATAAATGCTGATTAAGCATGTGGTATTAATTTCTTAGAGCTGTCTTAACAAAGTTCCACAAATTGCATGGCTTAAACAACAGAGTTTTGGTTTTTTTCTTTTTTGGACTTTAAACTTTTTATTTTGTATTGGGATATAGCCAATTAGCAATATTGTGGTAGTTTCAGGTGAAGAGCGAATAGCCTCCACCATACATGTACATGTATCCATTCTCCCCTAAACCCCCTTCCTATTCTGGCTGGCACGTAACATTGAGCAGAGTTCCATGTGCTATACAATAGGTCTTTGTTGGTTATCCATTTTAAAGATAGCAGTGTGTACATGACCTTCTCAAAGTCCCTAACTATCCTTCCCCAAACCTGACCCCAGCAACCATGAGTTGGTTTTCTAAGTCTTAAACAACAGAAATTTATTGTCTCTCAGTTTTGGAGACTAGATATTCAAGATCAAAGTGTTATTAGAGAGAGCTGGTTTCTTCTGAGGGCATTGTTCCATGTCTTCTTCCTGGTTTCTAGTGGTTTGATGGCAATCTTTGACATACCCATTCTCTGATTTCATGTTCACCTGCCACTTTCCCTGTGTATGTGTCTGTCTCCAAATTTCCCCTTTTTCTAAGAGCATCAATCACCCTGACTGAGATTCATATACTACTTACCTGCAACACCCCTATTTCCAAACATGGTCATGTTTGAGGTGCTTAATGTTAGGACTTCAACATAGGAATTTTGCTGAGACACAGTTCAGTTCATAACACTCTATGTACATAATGCTGTGCCAGGCTCTGTTGGGAATTCAAAATATTTTGAGGTCGTCTCATAACATTTGTCATATTTGAGAACATGAAAAACCGTATGCACAACCATAGCCAAGTGCAGAACTGACATCACAGCAAAGGAAGAGAATAAGGGCCAACTGAGACGTACCAGCACCTCCGGTACGGCTTCAAAGGAGGGGTTTGAGGCCACTTACCAGTTGGGTTGCATCACTCACGGGTTGGAAGTTTATGGACAAGCTCCCCAGAAGCAGGAGGGATCAAGCAGAGGCACACCTGAGATCAGTAAGTGGGAACAAGTGAGAAAATGACAGCTCTTGGCCTGCATTTCCTTCCAGGAGTCTGTGAGTAGCCGGACATCTAGCACAGTAGGGGGCAGGCCTAGGGAAGCAATGAGCAGGTGATAAAGCTTGAAAATCAGAGTTGAAGCCAGATCGCAAAGAACCATGAAAGATAAATGTGGGCTCTGGGTGAAGTGAGGCCTCTGAAGTTTTGAAAACAGGAAATGAAGTAATGAAAGCAACATTTGAGAATGGTTTTTCTGGCAGCGGGATGTCGACTTCACTGGAGAGGAATTCATTCATTCAAAAGACATCTGTTGAGGCTGCTCTCTCGGCGTGAGAAGAGCCAATATACGTCAAACATACTTTCTAGAGTGAAAGATCAGGTACACTCAAAATACCCATTAAGGGAGACAGGTAAGACTGAGATTTGCCTGTCTGTGGGATTTCCCAAGCAAGAATAGTGGAGTGGGTTGCCATTTCCTTCTCCAGGGGATCTTCCCGACCCAGGGATCAAACCCATGTCTCCTGCTTGGCAGGTAGATTCTTTTACCCCTGAGCCACCAGGGAAGCCCGAGATATGAACACTTTCAGGAGACTAGCTGGCTGGTCTGATTTTATCTGTTTGTGTTTTGTTTTTTTTTTAATTTTCCCCCTTTCCTGAGTGCCATGAGCTGCAGTTTTATTCATAAGTAACCCTTAAAACTCACTTCCATCTTTCCTCCCCGGCACACAGCACGCTCTTACACTCAGGGGACCACAAAAACAATTGTGATGGATCCAAAACTGCTCTCCAAAGAGGAACCAGGATGGAAGAAACAGGTTCTGTTAGAGTCACAGCCAACCCCCCATCATCAGAGACGCAGGCTCTCAAGGAGGAAAACCAAACATAATTAAGTAAAATTGTATTGCTCAAATTTCCAATTACATAAATCAATGATATTTTCCTCAATACCATTTTGTATACTGTATATCACAGGGATTTATAGGCTTCAGGATTGATTGAGCCAACTACTATCCATGTTATATCAGCAGGTTCTGTATCTTTTGGTGTCAGCAAAAAAAAAAAAAAAAACACCACAGTTACTTTTACATTCAAGATGAAATCATATTGTATTTTCAAAGCACATGTCATCTCAAAAAATTATGCTTAGGCAGGATTTTTCATATAAATAATTCTCTACTGGGCAATCTATCATAGGCTGGTTTTTCTTTTTCCTCTTTTTTTAAAGTTGGCTTTGTGTGTTTAAAAAAAAAAGAAAAGGATAAGCCTTAAAAGCTCGTCTCTAATAGCAAGCTTGGGAAGAAAAAGCAAGAGAACTTTTTTCTGAAAAAAATAGTAATTTTTCTTAAATAAATATAGTTTATCATCTAGGTTCTTGATTCAATAGACAGAAATTTTTTAACCCTTATCTTTTATTAATATATATTACCTACAGTTGTATATATGAAGATTGTGTTTGTAGATGGCTATAAACAATCTATTGGCTTATTCATCCTTTTATTTTCTTGAGACATTTTTACTTCACTTCATGAAGCCACAGAATTTTAAATTAGGACTATTAGAGATCTGTTTTTAGTCCAGAGTTTGATGTAAAGTTAAAAGTCATTACTTTTCTTTTGTTTCAGTGTAATTATCAATGCAATATAAGAATCTTACAGAAAAATAACAAGAGAGAGAATCTCCTATTGATTTCTACCTTCTAATATTGCCAATGTGATTTTTAAAAATATTTCTTTCTAGTATTTCCTCATACATAAATATTTCATTGTAATTACAATAATTGCAAAATTTGACATCCTACTTTTTTTTTTTTTCAGTTATGAGAGCTTTCCAGTAGCAATAGTCCTTCTTCCTAACACAAGCTTAGGGCTGCCCCAAGTCAAGTGGAAAGAACAGAAGTCTGGCCTTTGGGCAGGAAGCAAGGTGGCTTTGGGAGCATCTGTGTCTTTGGGGGAAGAAATAAGCCTGCTTGGATCAAGAGGAGCACAAGGGGGAATCCTCAAAATTAACCTTGGAAGAGCAGCATGGACTGGATTTGGAGGGTGGGGTTCTGGGGTGAGGCCAGAGAAGGAGTCTGGACTTGTTGCAACAAAGCACGTGAAGCTGCCTTCCCGGCCAGGAGAGAAACGGGAAGAAGGTGCAGCTTCGGAAAGCGCAGCTAGCCGCTGAGAAGGGGTGAGCCGAGGACAAGAAGTGGACACCGGCGGTTCCCCGGTAGCTAAGGGAGAAAAGTACGTAGGGAAGGGTTGTGGGGTTTCTTGTGATTCTTTTTGTTTGGGCTTTTTTTTTTATTTATTTATTTTAAATTGAAGGATAATTGCTTTATAATATTATGTTGGTTTCTGCCACACTTCAACATGAATCAGCCACAGGCATACATATGTCCACTACCTCTTGAACCTCCATCCCACCTCCCACCCCATCCCACCCCTCTAGGTAGTCACAGAGGACCAGTCTGAGCTCCCCAGCACATTCCCACTGGCTGTCTGTTTCACATACGGTAACATGTATGTTTCCACGCTACTCTGTCTTGTTATTTTTAGTGGTGGTGGTGTTGGTGGTGCGTGTGTGTGCTTCACATTAAACCCGTAGGAATATCTTCATTTTCTTGAAACACAGACCCTCTTGGTCTACCTTTCATGTGTTCACTTTTCCTAGAGCCATGGGTGTAAGAAATATATCCTTCTTTTAGTTACTGTCAGAAAATCACCAAAAGTATTATGACAGTATTTTTGTTAGTTGTTACAAATCTATATATTCTGCTGTACAAAAATTGAGATGTTGGTCAATACTTGCAAATTATAGAACATAGCTAGACTGGCGAGTTTAGTTACCATAAAAATATTAGTTACATATGCCAACCACCTGGCTAGTAGTATAGAGGCATATTACCAATGCCTATTTTCAATGGTGTGTTATCAGGATCCTAGAGCCTGACTTGTCCACACACCTTCAAACTGTGTTCCCTGGAACTCTAAACATTCATCAGAGAAGCTTCTGGGTCATTCACCCCCTTCCTTCAGCCAGAGCATCCCGCCATTATCTGCTCCAAACTTAGAGAGTTACTGTAAGTCTGAAGCCTACTTAACTAGTCCAAGCTCCTCATTTTGTGAAAATAATAAAAATAATGAGATTTTAGAGCTCTGAATTGACTAGCTTCAACTCATACACAGCCAATGAGAGGCAGAGTTAGACCTAAAACTCTCTGAAGCATTGCCGTGGTTAAGGCAGATGCTCTCAAGTCTGAAGTCATAACAGGAACGGCAGGAAGTGAGGAGACAATGATGCGATTCTGCCTTGTGTCAAGCTCTGCAGTCCCACTGGTTAAATGCTTTCTTCCTACTATTATGCTTGATTATGTGTGTGGAGGATCTGGAATTTTTTTTCTAGGAATGTTAAGGAGTTTTTTTCTAGGAATGTTAAGGAGTTTGTTTTGGTTTTTTTTTTTTTGACATGATGGGTTCATTCTGATTTTCACTCATCCCTGAATTCTAAATAATGCCCATTTCTTTCCAAATACAGCAGTAGCTTCCCCTGACCATAAAGTCTGGTGAGACTTATATGGGGAGGGTACCTTCTGTTGAAAGTAGCATTCCATGAGCAATTAGGTAATAAAAAGTAATCTGGAATTTAACCAACTCGTACCCTTTGTATATCTATATAAATATGCATGCTTAGTCGCTCAGTCATGTCTGACTCTTTGCAACCCCAGGGACTACAGCCCACCAGGTTCCTCTGTCCATGGAATTTTCCAGGCAAGAACGCTGGAGCAGGTGGCCATGTCCTATTCCAGAGGATCTTCCTGAATCAGGGTTCAAACTCACATCTCCAGTGTCTCCTGCACTGGCAGGTGGATTCTTTACCACTGGGCCACCTGGGAAGCCCATCTAGATACAAATAAAAAGGAAAAAATCAAAGGAAGGGAAACATTTAATTACTTGGAAAAATGATCAAATATCAGAGCAATGATAATAAGATACTTCATAATGCTTAAATGTGATTGTTATGTATCATCATGATGAGTGCTGTACAAAATGTAATGTTAATTTTGACCAAGGTCAAATATGCAGTTTAGTAATTCTAAATGTGAATGTATATAGTTTTCTTTCTGAGTTGACACAAAAGCAGTCTTTTTCACAACTTTGAAACTGGTTCAAAGCCACAACATCATAAGGATTAACAACGTCCACTCTGGGGATCCGGCCCCCAAAATACTCCAGACTCTCTGCACGCTTATGGCTTCTGACACATCTAATGAAGTTAAGATCCTTAAATTACTGTCACATTTTATTAAAATCCTTTCCACCTTTCACCTGATGCTGTATCAGATAAATAGTCAAAAAAAAATACACATATTACATAAATATAAAGCACATGACTCAGAATCTGTTCTCACTAAGCTACCAGTTCTCGGCCACACTGCTAAACAACCCCCAAACTGCCATCTCAACTACTAGGTATTCCATTAAATACCTGATGCCCCTGTCCTAGGGCTTCACTGGTATCTCCGTGGTAAAGAATCTGCCTTCCAATGCAGGCGATGCGGGTTCAATCCCTGGGTCAGGAAGATCTCCTGGAGTAGGAAATGGCAATCCACTCCAGTATCCTTGCCTGGGAAAGTCCATGGACAGAGGAGCCTGGAGGGCTATAGTCCATGGGGTCACAAAGAACTGGACATGACTTAGCAACTAAACAACAGTGAAGCCCCTGCCCTTGTGAAGCAGTTATTGAACTACACTGACCAAATCTGTGGTCTAACGTAGCATCATATGGCTTCAGCTCTAGCGCTTATGGAGTAACTTAGAAACTGAAAATAAATTCCATCCTTAATAAACCTAAGGGGTGAGGGTGTCCCATTAGCTATTACCTCAGTGTCCACAGCTATTATGGGAACATTTTAATGACACCCAAATTCCTAGGAATGGTGCTAGAAATCTAAATAGACAATACATGTCAGGCCCTGTTGATCTGCTGAAATTTTTATCACCTGGGCATGGAAGGAAAGGGGACCTTCCTTTCCCCCATTTTCTGTTCTCCCCTTTGCCTGCTGATGAGCAGAAGAAACCTGCAAACTCCTCAGCTTTGTCTGGGCTTTGGGTGAGGCCGGTGAGCACAAGGGCTGAGAAGGGGATCCAACAGGACCAGGTAATTCACTAGGGTGGGGATTAACCGCTGAATAATTTCTAGATATGAGGCTTGAGCAACTCTGTAGACGCTGATGATACTTGTTCACAAGTGGAACACAGGGAAAGCAAAAATATCTATCTTTTTCCCATCTCTGTCTCTATAAATGTGTAATTCAAAATATTTACTCTCAAAATTTTTAGTTTTAGGACTTTTTAAAATTCTTAAAATTTATGGAGGACCCCAAAGAATTTTGGTTCATGGGGATTTTATATATTGATTAATACATAATAGAAATTGAAACTGATCATTTTTAAATATTTATTACTTTACTTTTTCAAAACATAATAAGTCCATTACATACTGCCAAAATTATTTGATTTTATGAGAAAACAACTATTTTCTAAACAGAAAATAGTGACAAGGATGACATTGCTTTGTAGTTTCACAAACCTCATTAATATCGGGCTTAACAGAGCATAGCTGAATTCTCATTTCTTCCCTGCATTTAGTCTGTTGAGATATTTATTTTGGTTGATGTATATGAAGAAAATACAATCTGACACAGATGTGCAGTTGGAAAAGGGCAGAGTATTTTATAGCCGTTTCAGATAATTGTGGATATTCTTCAATACCGTGCCGAAACCCAACAGTGGTCATTTCTTAAAGGTTAGTTGTGATATGGAATCCAAAACTATATTGATGAACTTTTCCCTGTGTGTTTGTATTAAATCCACTCATCACACTTCAAGTGGATCTTTTACTCATGCATTGATCATTTGGAAGAGATTGGTTTATTGATTTATGCATACCTTCCAGTTGTTGGCTCTGTTGTTACATAATATCAGAAATGTTTAAACACATGAAAAGGTGCTCAACACCGCTAATCAGCAGGGAAATGCAAATCAAAACCACAATGAGATATCACCTCACACCTGTTAGGATGACTATCCTCAAAAAGAACACAAATAACAAATGTGTGGAAAGGATGTGGAGAAAGGGGAAATTTCACAAACTGTTGGTGGGAATGTAAATCGGTGCCACCACCATGGAAAACAGTATGGAGGTTTCCCAAAAAACTAAAAATGGAACTACCCTGTGACTCAGCATTTCCACTCCTTATCTGAAAACAAAAACACTAATCTGAAAAGATACATGGACCCCAGTGTTCATAGCAGCAGCAGTATTTACAACTGCCAAGATATGGAAGCAACCTAAGTATCTATCAACAGATGGATGGATAAAGAATATGTGGTATATATATGCACAATGGAATATTATTCAGCCATAATAACAATGATATTTTGTCATTTGCAGCAACATGGATGGACTTGGAGGGCATTGTGCTAAGTAAAATAAGTTAGAGAAAGATAAATACTGTATGATATCACATGTGGAATATAAAAATACCATAAACTAGTGAATATAACATAAAAGAAGCAGATTCACAGATATAGCTAACAAGCTAGTGGTTACCAGTGGAGAGATGAAAGGAAGGAGGGGTAGTATAGGGGGAGGGGACTAAGAGGTACAAACTATTAGATATAAAGTAAGCTACCAGGATACACCATGGGGGATATAGCCAATATTTTATAATAACTATAAATGGAGTGAAATTAAAAGATGCTTGCTCCCTGGAAAGAAAGCTATGACAAACCTAGATAGTGTATTAAAAAGCAAAGACATCACTTTGCTGACAAAGATCCATCTAGTCAAAGCTATGGCTTTTCCAGTAGTCATGTACCGATGTGCAGGTTGGACCATCAGGAAGGCTGAGCATCAAAGAATTGATGCTTTCAAACTGTGGTGTTGGAGAAGACTCTTGAGAGTCCCTTGGACAGCAAGGAGATCAAATCTATCAATCCTAAAGGAAATCAAACCTGAATACTCATTGGAAGGACTATGCTGAAGCTGAAGCTCCAATACTTTGGCCATCTGATTCAAAGGGCCAACTCATTGGAAAAGACCCTGATGCTAGGAAAGACTGAAGGCAAAAGGAGAAGTGGGTGGCAGAGGATGAGATGTTTAGATAGCATCACCCACTCAATGGACATGAGTTAGAGCAAACCTCGGGAGATAGTGGAGGACAGAGGAGCCTGGTGGGTTACAGTCCATGGGGTCGCAAAGAATCAAACATGACTTTAGCAACTGAACAACAACAACAAAATAAAATGGAGAATAACCTTTAAAAATTGTGAATCACTATATTGTACACCTGTAACTCATATAATGGGCTTCGCTGGTGGCTCAGACAGTAAAGAATCCGCATGCAATGTGGGAGACCTGGGTTCGATTCCTGAGTTGGAAAGATCCCCTGGAGGAGGGCATGGCAACCCACTGCAGTATTCTTGCCTGGAGAATCCCCAGGGACAGAGAAGCCTGGCGGACTACAGTCCATGGAGTTGCAAAGAGTTGAATTTATACAATATTGTATAGCAACTATACTTCAATAAATAAATATTTTTAAAAATTCATTAATATCACCATGAACCTCACCAAAAATGTCTATAAGCATTGGGAAGCTGTCAAACTCACAGAGGCAGATTCAAGTTTCCCAAAATTCTAATTTTCACTTGAAAGCTCAGATTTTATCATTGGCAACAAATACTGTCAGTTGTTTTCCTAGAACTGACAGGCTCCCTTCATTCATTTTTAAAAGAAAATGTCTGCCACATAGCCAAGTCTGAATAACCAGTTTGTCTGTCAGACATTTTCAAGTAACAGTGTTTCAGGAACAAAGCAGCTAGTTCAGCCCATGACTCCATCACACAACTGCTTTTCCTACAGACAACCATGGGACTTCACTAGGTAATGGAAGTGTTTTAGGCGTGCTTCCTGCTTTGTCACACATAACACTAAACAGAAGTGTACCCAGGGGCCAAGCTTTAATAAAATTAATAATTTTTAAGGCTGTGTTAGTGGCTTCCCTGGTGTCTCAGACGGTAGAGAATCCACAAGACGTTCTTACATGTAACTGTGCTTTCTCTGGTTTTCTGGTTTTGTTTTCAATTTTTTGCATTGAGTGAGTGGTGGTGAGGAATGGGATGAATACCAGCACACTTTGGGGCCACTGCCTTGATTCAACCATTAGGCACCAACAGTCTGTCCCATCATTGCTTTGGCACCATTATTGCAAACATCATAACAGTGGGAAAAAAGCAAATGATATCTAATGCTATTATGAAAACAGTTTTGATCCCACAGACTTCTCCCCAAAGTGGTCTTGGGGAGCCCCAAAGGTCACACTTTGAAAACCAACCTATCCAGGGCAAATTTATATTGACGAAACATGTATTTAGAGATATGAATTTCTCGGTAGACGCAACTGGTAACTCAGTTGTATTCCAGCCACAACAAGCTAATTGGGATTTTCCAAACACAGGGCTTCTTTGACCTCTGAGACTGAGGCTGGAACGTGAGGACATACCCTCTTCCCAAGGGCTCCCGAACTAGCCCTCCCCACTCCTTCCTTAACCTCTCAGTTCACCTGCATGCTCTTCCAGCAGGCCACTTCCTGAGCCCTGCCCTGGCAAGCCCCAATCCACATGCTGAACTGCCCTCCTCTCCATCATCCTACAACCCCCGGTGCCTCTTTGGGGCCCTTGTTCTCCAAGAGTGGTCCCCAGCATCTCCAGGGATTCTGTTAGGAATGTGGAATCTTGGGTCTTACTCCAGACCAACTACCTAGGAACCTGCATTTCAACAAGACCTCAAGTGATCCCTGTTCTCATTAAGGTTTGCCAAGCACTACAAGTCAGGGGACTGGCCAGCTTAATGGTACAACAATTGCTTATTTACCTATCAGTCTCCTAGAAGACAGGCGGCTGTTCTTGCTCAGTTCCTTAGGAGGGCCTGGAACTTACTAGGAGTTTCAGAGATGCCTGCTGAGTAGATGAAGGAGTACTGACCATGTTGCAGGTCATTTGTTCTTACATATTTAGGAGTGATTTCTAAACCAGAACTGAAGCAGTTATCTGGTAAAGGATTCATTTTATCTTCCTCAACAGCAGAAAACTTTAAACATACAGATAATAAATTAATTCACTTTAAGGTACTTATTTTTAAAAGTTACTTATTTATATCAGTTACACATGCTCCTTTATTGAAAACTCTATGGTTTTACAGGGAAATTAAAATATTCCAATAGTTGAAAAAAAGCAGATGCTCAAGGAATAAAACCATCAAAATATTTTTTTTTTAATTAGGCCCTAAATGTTGACCAATGAATCTTTATGACAATTATTGACTTTGTAAAGCTCCCCCTAGATTAATGTGCAATAGAATCTGTGTATCTAAATTTTTTTTTCAATCAATGTTTTCATTTGGGTCCCCCCCCCCAACATTTTTTTCTATCTTTTCAACAAACAGAAGCCGTGGTAAGAGCAGTTTGTCATTTTTAAGGCATGAGGATTAGGCTTTGACTAATTGGAAGATTTGCCCATTATTTAAATGAAACTTGTTTGCAGTTTCATCATCCGTGTGGATCTAGAAAGGCGGTCGACTGGCCCATCAATTTGGTTAGAAAAGAATAAATGAATACGGAGACTGACAGTGTTCTCTCGTGGGAGGCTCTGTGTCGCTGTGTTGTTTCTCCAGTATTAATTATCCACGTAAAAATAATTCACGACGCCGCAGTATTACCGCCCGGCTCCCAGCTCCCCAGCCGCCTGCCTCTCCCCGCTCCTGGCACGCTTACAGCTCCCGATGTCAGCAAGTGCTGGGCACTCATGTGTTCACTGTCAACCACACACCGGGAAATCGGGGCTCCGGCAGCCCAGCGATGCTGGCTTTCGGCCGCCTCTGGAAGCGAGGTGAGCTCTCCCCCATGCTGCAGGAAAGGCTTGTTCACCAGGCCGGCACCGGTTCTCCGCTTAGGGTTGGAAAAGGCAGCGCCAGAACCTTGGGCGTGAAGCTTCCAGATGAGGAGCGCGGGGAGAGAGGTGTCATTAGCAGGTCAGTGAGGAGTTCAGACCAGCGAGACCACAGAACTGAAGGAAAAGGAGAGAGGCAGAGAGGAGGAGGAGAGGGAGGGAGCCATCTCCTCTGGATCTATGGAAGGGCTCCAAGCCATGTGCATTAAAGGTTCGACCTGGCCTCCCACGCACTGTGGCGCGGTGGAGGAGGAGAGGATGCTACCAACCTGCTGAGCGGGAATGGCAGGTCTGACTCTGGACACAGAGGGCAGAAGGAGCAGAGATGCAGAAGCTTGCGGTACAGAGTGGGGGCGATCTGCCTGGGAACTGTTCAGATGAGGTTCAAAGCCACAGGGTTTCAGCACTGGGGACATCAAGGGGCTTCTTCTCTCTGCCCATTCAGACAGATCTGGGCATCCTCCATAACAATCTGAGCCCTGCATTAGACCCAATTCACAAACCACTCAGGGGTTCAGTAACAAAATGTGTTAACAGACATTTACTTCTCACCAGTCTGGAGACTGAGGGGTCCAAGGTCAATTTGCAGGCAGACAGGGTTCCTGGTGACAGCCCTCCTCCTGGCTTGCAGACATTTGCCCTCCCCCTATCCTCATATGGGAGAGATGGGGGGAGGGGAGGGAATGGGGGGGCGGTGCTTCTTCTAGAACATTGACCCTCAGCCTCACCTCATCCAAACCTAACTGTCTCCAAAGGCCCCATCTCCAAATATCATCACATCAGAGGTTAAGGCTTCAGCATATGAATTTTGAGGGGACACGACATCCAGTCCATAATACCCTATTAAGAGTTTGCCTGCCATTAGACAACATACTGCAACAGTCTTGCTTTTTGCCCACAATCAAAGTCATCCTCTGATACCTCACACCATCGCCCTCTTGATAGACGGAAGTAGACCTTCATCACCCGGATGCAGTCCAGGCCTCCTCCTCCAGCCTCAGGGGCTGCCCACTGCCCACTGCCCCCACACCCCCACGCTCCACGCACCGGACACACGCACTGTCCCTTCACACCAGGACGACTCCTGCCTCCTCCTTCACCTGGGTGCTTCTGCTCACGACCCAGGACCCTGCCTCATCCACCAGACAGACAGACATACACCCTCGGGGCTCCCAGCACCGAGCCCTCTCCCATTCAGACCTGCGCCCTCTGTCCCTAACACCCCTCTGAAGGGCCGCTAGGCACCCTCGCCTCCCAGCCCACAGCAGAGTGCCTGCCTCCTATTCAGACAGCCTTCAAAACCAGCTCATGAGATAATGAGGGTTGCCTCCTGCAAGCCAGTTATAATAATAAAGGGAGGGAAGAGGTGGTGGGACACAGTCCTGGCTCTCCCCCTCTCCCTGGAAAAGGGTGGGCAGGTTTCTGATTTGGAGGAAAGGAGAGCAGAATGGGGACAAGCAGATGGAGAACGCAGGCCTAGTCTTGGTCGCCCTCTGTGGTCCTCACTCTTGCCCCCCACTTCCGGTCAAGGGGAGGAGGGGTTTCTCTGCCAGGGGGATTCTTGCCCTCTGTTGCTCCCTGCCATTCCCTGCAAACCACAGCAGGAAGTTCAGAAGCTCGTCTGGATCTTGGAGTGTTCCATTCCCTCCCCCTGCCTTCCTTGGGGTGTGTGTGTTGGGGGTGGGGGGTGTTGCTCAGTCGTGTTTGACTCTTCGCGACCCCATGGAGGGCTCTCCTCTGTCATGAATTCTCCAGGCAAGAATACTGGAGCGGGTGGCCATTCCCTCCTCCAGGGGATCTTCCCTACCCAGGGGCTGAACCTGGGTCTGACACATTGCAGGCAGATTCTTTATCATCAGAGCCACCAGGGAAGCCCCTTGACGTCCTTGGTGGTGCACCACATGTCCTCTTGATGTGGGAATGCCCCAATCCAGGGAGGGAACATTTCTGGAGCCAAGAAACCAGTGACTTCAACCTCTGCTGCTCTCAGCATCCATTCTACTTTGGGATCACAGCCAAACAGCCCAACTCTACTCCCCATCCAATGGATTTCAGCTGTTGTTTTTGCCAGCTCTTTCCTTTTAATCTCCAGATGAGTGTGTTTTCTTGCCCACTCTCCAACTTTCACTCAAAAGTGAAGTTGCGCTTCCCATTGCCATAGAGTTAGTTGGGTTTTTTGCCCATGCTTTCTGTGCTGGACTCTGGCACATCTCAGAGTCTTCTCCCATTGGCCTACCACTTGGCCCCCATGAGCTTACATGTAGTAATGCTACTGTACTGTACACTTCAAAATGGCTAAGATGGTAAAATTTCTGTTCTGTGTTTTCTGCCACAATTTTTAAAATATAAAAAGTTTTTCAAGTTAAAAAAAAAATCTTGTGTTCAGAAATCTCCATGGTCACCCTCATGGGAGCAGAGAGTAATTTTCAGTGGACTATTCAATGAATGATCTCTATGTATTACAGGTTGAATTGTGTCCCCCAAAATAATATATGTTCAAGTCCTGGGACCTCTGAATGTGATCTGACTTGGAAATAGGGACATCAGAGATGCAATTAGTTAAAAGAAGTCATAATGGAATAGGGTGGGCCCTTAATCCTATATGAGTGGCATGCTTATAAGAAGAGGAGACACACAGACACACACAGGGAAGAAGGTCATGTGAAGATGGAGGCAAAGACTGGGGGATGCAGATGCACGCCCAGGAATGCCAAGAATCGCCAGCAACCACTGGAAGCTGGCAGAGACAAGGGAGATTCTCTCTTAGATCCTCCAGAGAGGATCTAAGGTCCTGCCAACACCTTGACTTTGGACTTCTAGCCTCCAGAACTATGAGATAATAAATTTCTGTTGTTTTCAGTCACCCGTTTGTTGTATTTTGCTAAAACAGCCTTAGGAAACTAATGCATTTAATACCATGTGTATAAACCCTAGAATCATTGGGAATTTGCTTGAATGTTGCACAAAACTTAATTTCTGCCCCCTTCATGATCCCTTCTCTCATGAGCACAAATCTGTGCAGTGGTGATTCATCATGTTCTCAAAAGGGTTGCCTACGCCTCTCTGACATCACCTTAGTTTCAACACAAGCCTAGATCCTCTGACTTTTCCATCTGACCAGGTTCCTCTTGTCCCTGAATCATTTTCATTGCTTTTTCTTCACCTTCTCCTTCAGTACAATATCCTTTTTACGCCAAAGTGATAAGAATTGAAAATGATATTCTAAATGAGACTCTGCTAGTCCTTTTACATAATGGTAGAAGAATTCCCTTTGACTCAAATTCAATACACTCTATTCACACCTCTGAAAGCTGTTGGTACATTTCTGTATGGCTTTATCATTGTGGTTTCAAGTACTAGCTATTGTCACATAGGAACCACAGACTGTTGGAGGTTTAGAGGTTATAACCCATTTACTGTTTGCCTTTCACTTCATCATTTCTGAATTCACACACTAATGACATGCATTTAATATGCACTCCACTCAATATTGCAAATTTCCCCTAGTCATTAAGTCAGGTACACAAAGGAGAAGCCCCTTCCACCTCAGGTTAGGTTAGGAATGAAAACTAACATTTATCAAACACTGACTAGGTCAGCCACTTTACATATATGATCTTCACACCCCTAGGAGCTAGACGTTATCGTTTTGGTTATTTCCAAAATATATATGGATGGATTTTGGATTTCCAAAATATATATGTCTGTATACATAAAGACTCGTGAGGAGGAAGATAACTTGACCCAAAGTCATTGTTTGTAGGTAACACACCCATGGCTGGAATCCAAGTTAGCACAACTACAGGCCTACACTCCTCTTCTGGCCCACACCACCAAAAAGCAGATACAGGTGACACTATTCTTTTCTGCCTGGGAAACACTGAGATCCAAAACATATAAATCATAAGAAAAAAAGGCAGGCTGTTATGTTGGAAAGAGCACTGCACTAGGAGTAAGGATCCCAAGCTCTAGGATCAGCCCTTAAGCTTCTCAAAACCATAAGCTTCTAGAGACCATGAAAGTGAAAGTCACTCAGTCATGTCCGACTCTGCAACCCCATGACCTATACCGTCCATGGAACTCTCCAGGCCAGAATACTGGAGTGGGTAGCCTTTCCCTCCTCAGGGGATCTTCCCAACCCAAGGATCGAACCCAGGTCTCCTGCATCGCAGGTGGATTCTTTACCAGCTGAGCCACAGGGAAGCCCTCTAAAGACCATAAAGTGCCTGTATTGGTTTTACCCACTGCGTGTGATTTGAGCAAATCTCTGATCCTTTCTGGGCCTCAGACTCGCCATCTGTAAACTGAGGGGTGGGAGGAGGCGATCTCGGGAGCTCCCCGGAGCTTTCACCTTGATGAGCTCTGACGCGGGGGTGCCAGGCGCGGTCCCTCCTTTGTGCCTTCAGCTCCTACTCCCTTTCTGTGCCCCTCGTTCATCGCGCTTAGCACAGAATACTTTCAACTTCACATGGTTTTCATTTCAGCCTTTTTAGATCTCTGGGTTTTCCTCAGAATGAAGGACATACAGGAAACAAGGAACAAGAAGGCTCCAATGTGCCTCTCTGTCAAATTCCCCCATGGGCGGAGCCCAAGCCGCGCTCACGCAGCTGTGTCAGCGACAGCGGGGCCATCGGTCCAGCTCCCGCGGCTCAGTCAGTCACCTCTGACCATGCACAGCCGTTACCATGGCAACCACTGCACTGTGCTCCGTGGAGGCCACGGGTCACCACGGCAGATGCCGCCACCAGCAGACCCACGCCTTTCTCCCCTCCTCGGCATGCCCTGACTCAGCATCGGAGGCCACGCATCCCGGCCACGCGCCGCCAAGAGCAATCAGTCAGATTGAGGCCCAGAGTCAACGTGAGCGAGAAGCTTCTTTCCCTGTAACTCTACCACACCCAGAATGAACACTGCACACAGGGCGGGTATCTCTTCCATGTGGTGGGAGAGAACCCATCAGACGTTGCTCGGCTACACGGAGAATCTCTGCCCCAAAGAGAAAATTAGAAAAATGCCAACGTTTCCTCCTTGCGCTATGAATTAAGCATTGTCCTCTCTGCAGTTTAAAGATAAGGGTCTAAGCCTGCAGATGCTGCCAGGGTCTTTAATATGTATATAAATGACATGCAGTTCTTGTTACAAGGCAGCTTCCGGGTCAGAGGTCGGGGGTGGGGCCTGGGAGCCTGAAGCCTTTACAAGCTCTTGGGTGATTTTGCCGCTGCTGATCCATGGACCAAATTTTGAGTAGCAAAGCCTTAGATGACACCAGCTCCTATTGCACATAACGTGGACCTTTCCTGATCACTGCCATTTATCATTTCAGTAAGGAATCAGAGTAAATATTAGCTGGTTCAGAGAACACATTTCCACAGGGCAGAGACTGCATCTGCTTGGAATAAAGATAATAGCTACAATTTATTGAGAGCTTGCTGTTTGCCAGCACACACACACACACACACACACACACACACACACACACACTCCATACAATAGCCTTTTCAATACAGTTGTTACTTAATTAAAATTTTAACATAAGGGAACAGAGGCTCACACCTGTTCTGTGACTTACCCAAAGCCACACTGTCAGCAAGGAGTCAGGCCGGGACTCAAACCCATCTGTCTTTCTGCACACCCGTGTGCTTCCTCTGCCACGCTGCTCCTCTGCTAGGCTCCGCTGCCCCGGGCAGCACACAGAAAGGCTTCCCGAGAGCAATGACCTTGTCAGGAGTTTCTGGGTCCCTGATCGCCACCGCTTCAGTGTTGGTTGTCGGTCACTAACAAAACCCCAGACAGGAAATCCCTGTATTCACCTCTGGTCAGCCCCACGGCTAACATCACAGGGATTTGGGTCCATTCACTGAACAACAATTTATTGAGTGCTTCCCAGAGAAAATCAAGTGAAGATGAGAAGAAGCAAAAGATAAAGGCTCTGGCCTCTTCCTTCTAGCTCCCATGCCTGATTTTTCATCTCTTCTTTTCTGAGTCTCTAGCAGCATCAGAGGTTTTGCCCTGGTCTAGGCCAGACTCTGCCTATATTGTTGTCAGCTGGGAAAGCTGGCTATCAAAACCAAGCTTCAAAGGTGATACTGATAAAGACAAATTCCAGGGCTAGGGTGATGGCGTAATGAGGGTTCATGGCAGGCTGATCAGAACTGGGATAGAAAAGGGCAGTGTCTGGAGTCAAACATCTGGCTCAAAGTTTAACTCCAGCCCTCACTAGAAGGGTGGCATAGAAAAACAATTTAACCTTCATCTGGGTCAGGATTTTGGTGTTTTCTTTGTTTCCTATTTTCCTCTGAACGGGAGTATTAACACCCATGTCAAAGACTGATGGTCTGACGATGCCAGTTTCACAGAGCCAGCGCATGACGGGTGCTCAGTGAGGACTGGTTTCCTTCTTTCTGCCATTAAACTGGTCAACGTGTGAAAATGAGAAATTCAGGGTGAGATCCAGGAGAAGAACAGGAGCTAAGAGCAGGACAGAGCTGGGGCAGAAATTATGTCTGGTGCTTTGTGTGAGAGCAAGCAGACCTGATGGGGCAAAGCTGGAAAGACGGACAGAGCAGACAGGCAGACGGCAAGCACGGGATCAACGCCACGCTCGACAGCCAGGAAGAACCAGGAGCCAAAGACTGACCAGCCTGATTCAACCACGGGGATTCTTCCTGGGCAGCGTGCTCTACCAACCAGCTTATTGGAAGTCTTTCCTCCCCACCTTCCTCCTTTCCTCCTGTGCGTCCTGCCCTCCTCTGACCACTGAAACACATAGATGATCTTCTTAAAGAATGCCCACCTGGTGTGGGGCCTCTGGATTTTAAAGGGCACGAAGGACTCTAACTGGGTCCCTATCTCTTCTTTCAGGTCTTCAGATAATTTCCCAGTGTGTAATCTTTACCCATCAGTTGTAGGACATTGTCAAATTTGTATTCCCCACACTCATTTATATAGAACACATACAGAAAAATACATTTTATCTCAGACAAATGGGTTTCACCTAAACAAACACAGGAAGAGCAGGGGATTTTTTTCATCACTTTCCCGATGAGTGAGGCAGTCCTGGTTCCTCTATGAACTCAGACAAAGGCAGATTTCTGCTGGGTGGCCACCAAGCCAATTTGCTCTCTGCCATTTACCCCAGGCTCTCCTGTAATTTTGTAGAACCAGATGACCAAATTCTGGATGATGTGAAGGTTGTAGCCACAGATGCCAATTCAGGTCTGATTCATGAAAGCATCCCACACAATCCTGTCTTGAGTTTTGAATGAGGTCAAAGTGGCCTGAAGCCAGGAAATGGCATAGCCACAGAGAGGAAATAGTCCTGGTCCCCAGTGTGAAGCTTGGGCTAGCCACCTGACCCACAGCAGACTGGGACCCAAGCAAGAAGTAAACTTCCATTAGGTTAAACCTTGACAAGAGGGAGTGTCTGTTACAGTGACCAGTATGACTCATTCTTCCCACACCAGCCATGTGAGCTCTTGACTAATGTTCTCCAATGGCTAGAGTCAGCCTGGCCGGCCTCAGTTCCACTCAGCTGCAGGTACTAAGGGCCTGCCTACTTTGTGATGATTTATCGCTAACTAAGCAGCCGGCCTTTCTGCAGGTTCAGACCAGATCCCACCTGGGTTTGCTGTTCAGACGCTGAAAAGTGACTGACAGCCAGGGTGATATCCTGTCCCCTTGCCCTAGCCAGTCCCAAACATCTCAGCTTCCTCACTGAGCCACCCTTATATCCCAACATTGAGTTCCACATCACAACAACCAACCTGGGCATTCCAGAAAGTCTCTGCCTATGGATTAGGACGATGAAAGCAGAAGAGGAAAGGAGGGGGACGGCACTGGAAGGTAAACTCTATCCTTGGTATTGTTAAGCTTTACATCATAAAATTCATTTGGTGCTGTGGGACAATCTGATATCTAAGACAAATCTACCACTCTCTTGTTCTATCAGAGGTTTCTGATTCTACAGTTCAGTCTTTTCCAGTAACTGTTACTCAAGAGCAAGAAATCTCAAACTTTGACATGTGTGCAAATTTCATGGGAATCTTTTTAATATGAAGATTTTAATTCCATCAGTCAAGGGTAGACTTCAGATTCCACACGGTTAGATAGCATCACGGACTCAGTGGACATGAATTTGAGCAAACTCCAGGAGATAGTAAAGGACAGGGAAGCCCGGTGCTGCAGTCCATGGAGTCGCAAAGAGTCGGACAAGGCTTAGCAACTGAACAACAACAAAATTTCCACTCTCCATTCATTCAGGGCAGTTTGCAGAGAAACAGGGAAGTATACAGGTTTGTGTGCAGGTAGATCTGGATATGTATCATGACTTGACCACTTATCCTCTACCTGACATTGAACAGGTTACTTTCCTGATTGCACTTCCATTTTCTCATGCATAAACTAGAGTAATCCTGAGTTGTTAAGTAGACAAGACATGAACTTGAAATCCCTCTCTTACAAAGCCTGGTCAACAGCAGGCACTCCAAAATTGGTGATACTGATTTATAGTCCTCATATGATTGCACTTGACTGTAAAAAAATATCTCAAGTTTCACTCAATTTTCTTGGACCCCAGTCATGCTAAAGAAAACCCAACCTCAGATACAGAGAAGTTTAGCATGGACTGAAGGGGGCTAAGATCATGCATCAAAGAAAACCCCAGCCCATGTTCTCAACCCTAAACATCTTTGAGATCTACACATAAAGGACCAGTGATGTCACTCACGGTAGTCACTCCAAGGGCCAGCATGGGAGTCAGTTCTGTTAGGCATCTCCCCACCATGCCTGGGAGAACCATTTGCTGATCTTGTTCAGTTACTCAGTTGTGTCCAGCTGCTTGTGACCCCATGGGCTGTAGCACACCAGGCTTCCCTGTCCTCCACTATATCCCAGAGTTTGCTCAAGTTCATGTCCATTGAGTCGGTGCTGCTATGTAACCATCCATCTACAGTATGGGAGAACCATACTATAAATTACTTTATTGCTCCGCTTTTGTGTTTCCTAAGAATTTTAGTGAGGCCTCTGTAGAGTCTGTCCAGCCATGCTTTTGAAGAGAGGCTCATCATTAAGGAATTTGGGGGGTTGGGGACAAGTACTTGTTTTATGCTCATGTGATACACAGCTTATGACTCAAGACAACCACAAACGTCATAGAAATACACAGCAGATATGGGCTCAGACCCTGTTCTGCTGAAACAGCTAGATATTAAAAATAAAGTCAAATGTGGTATAAGGGAACAACTTCAGATCTTCATTTGGGTTATCAGCCATTTCCCCTAAAAGTCAAAGACCCACAGGTGCTGCTACACTTTCTCTGCTCGAGGTTGGAGAACTGAGGCCATTGGAACCACCTGGATACCCTCTGCAAGACACAGATCCTGGGCCCTTGCAGATGGGCTGAGTGGATTCACAAGAAGGGCAGCCAGGAAGCCACAAGTCAGACCAGCTTTCGAGGAATTCCTATGTTGACACACAGACTTTGGAAGCTCTTGTTGAGAGGTCATGGTGATTTACTCTTTAATGAAGATGAGTCTACAGGGCTTGCCATAGCTTTGATCTAGGTACCTGGGTGTTCTGGAGACAGGTTTGTGACAAGGGTCGTTTGGGAATTTGGGGCAGCCACAGATCTTCTGGAATGGGGATAACGGTGCTGCATAGAATGGGAAGCAGTGAGGGTGCAGGAGCCATGAATGCTGAGAGCCCTCAGGTTCAGAGCCCCCCAGCCTCCCCCAGCCTCTCTGGTGCAGCCCCCAGGGAAACCACACCTGCTAGATTCTTTCTCCTCATCCCCCATTGTCCTCCTCCATCATCCTCCCCATGGAGCTCGGGTGCCCTCTTAAAGTCTAAAATCCCAGCTTCCTAAACGACAGACTATGGAAGCCAATTCAGTTCTCCCTTTTCTGTTAGGTGTCCGGGGTTTTTTCTTGCCTCCAGACAGAGCCAGTCACCCCCTCGGAGCAGGACTCTCCACAGACAGGTATTGCTCACACCTGGACTGTTCTCCTGCGTGGCCCCCACAGCATCTGCATCAGCGGTTCTTAATCTTGGCTGCACAACTGAATCACAAAGGAGTTTTAAAAAATAATGATTCCTGGATTTCAACTCCAGAGGGTCTGAATTAATTGGTCAGAGGCATGCCCTAGACACTGGCATGTTAAAAAAGCTGGTGCAGGTGATTCTAATCTGCAGCCAAGTTTCAAGAGTCACTTCTCTAGACCCAAGAACTGCTACACTGCCAGGATGGGACCAGTGCCACTCAACCGGGACCACACATTAGAATCACCTGGGTAACTTTAAAACCCACCCAGTCCTGGGCCCCACTCCAGACCAAAGAAGTCAGAATCTACCCAGGTGCCAACCCAATGTCAGTATTTTTCAAAACCTCCAAAGTGAGGCTTACATGCAGCCAAGATTGAAAACCACTGGTGTAGACCAAAGGTGTGGCCAGAAGTAATCACTCGAGAAAGATGACCAAGGAATAAGGTAGAAGCAGAGGAATAAGCAAAAATATCCTCTGCTTACGTGGCCGTAACAATGAAGATCTTTTTTTCAGACTGATTCTACTTCATCTGTTTGCCTACCTTTTCCAGCTGTTAGCTGGTTACCTGCCTGCCAATATTTGTGCATAGGTTCTAGGAGTTTACAGTCAATAAAGTGACCCACCTGCAGACTTAAACAGGGCTATTATCTGGCACAATGTTGGTGTGATTGCTTCTGTATTGCAAAATGATTTTATCTGCTGGTCTTTCTCTCTCTCAGTCTGTGGGAGAGAAGAGAGCTCAGCAAACTGAGAGGAAGTTAACAAGCCTGGCTGAGGAAATTTATTTGCGATTTCTGAACATCCACTGCCTACTGTTCTTCTTTTCTGAACATTTGAGATCATTACCTAACATATTTTTTCAATATATATATATTATGGTGGATATTTAGGACTTTCAATTTTTGAAATCTCTAGAACTACTTTATTACATGTTTATCACATGAACCAAGAGCAATATATTGTTTTTAGAAGGGGAAACATCTGGCTCTAAAAACCAAGGTATATATATATACATTAAGAAGGATCAGGAGAGATTTTTACTCAAGACTATAGCAAGACTAAGACCAGAATAACGAGAATGATCTGCAACTCTTTAATTTCAAGATTCACTGATTATCTCAATTGCCCTCATATTTTTTGGTTCAAATTTCCTGACTACAACACCTGTCCTTTTTTTAAACTAAACTAGGGTTTAGTTTATTGACTTTGCAATTTCCCTTAACCTGGGCTTCCCCGGTGGCTCAGATGGTAAAGAATTTGCCTGCAATGTAGGAGACCCAGTTCGATCCCTGGGTCAGGAAGATCCCCTGGAGAAGGGAATGGTAACCCACTCCAGTATTCTTGCCTGGGAAATCCCATGGACAGAGCAGCCTGGTAGGCTACAGTCCATGGGGTTGCAAAGAGTCAGACACGACTTAGTGACTTGCATTCAATTTCCCTTTACCTGCAGTCTTCTTATTGCCTAAGGTCACCTCTGTTTTCATAGGGTGAGTGACAAAAGGACAAAAGGAATTTCTGGAACTGTCAGTCCCTTTTTTATGTAGTGGCTATTCTGATGAAGTCTCAATATTGGGGAAGTAAGAAATACTGCTTAAACTAATTTGGAGAATTATCTTTAGAGTCTAAGTGTAATTAGATCCAAGTTATGTGAGTACTGTAAATATTTTTGAATGCCTCTCTCCAGTCCATCCCTCTTCACCACCAATTGCATGTTGGCTTCCTGTTGTTGCAGTTTTCCTCTCCAGTATCATTCTATCAGGTGCAGAATAGCTGAGTCTGAACAAAGAATTACACAAACAAGCCATATTTGCAGGAAGCAATCTGTCAAAATGATATGGTGATGGAGAAAGTCAGATTGTAAACAGGCTTATGATTACCAAATTCTGCTAGCTTAAGAGAAGTAAGGAATAAAAGAATCTTCTCTCACACACGACCTTATAAAATGAGAATTCCTAATAAACATGATTCTGACCTCTTCACAAAAGTTGCTCAGTCGTGTCTTTTACTCTTTGTGATCCCATGGACTGTAGCCAGCCAGGCTCCTCTGTCCATGGGATTCTCCAAGCAAGAATACTGGAGTGGGTAGCTATTCTCCTCTCCAAGGTATCTTTCCAACCCAGGGATCAAACCAGGGTCTCCTGCATTGCAGGCAGATTCTTAATTTCTGAGCCACCATAATTTCTTACAAAGAGTTAGGCACAATAATAATTTAAAAAAAAAAGAATCAGCATAGAAGCTATACAAAAAATAATGAAGTAGCAAAGAAAAATAAAAGAATCAAGAAAAAGCAATGCCAGAAATTAAAATGACCCAAGAGCAATTTTTTTAAGGGCTTCCCAGGTGGCGCTAGTGGAAAAAAAAAAAATCTGTCTACCAATGCAGTGAGATGCAAGAGATGCAGGTGATTTTTAATTTCAAAAATACATTTTAAAAATTTTAAGTATAAATTCTCACAGAAATAATTTTGAATATTCCAAACTTCAGTGAAAGGGAATACAGTGTTTTAAAGGCATCAGTCCTGCAAAATTCTTCTACCAAATAGAGCATTTTGATCTGCTCCAAGGAGTGCACTAAATGCTACTTGATATAACGTCAGCGGAAGAAGGTGGTCATCAAATTTAAAATTCAGAATACCTCCAGTATCTACTTAAAAATACTTCTCTCTTCCTATACAGGGACTGGAAACTTGTATTTACCATACTGGGAATTTTCATACTGTAATTTCCTTTTCTTCCTCTGAAAGAAGGGAATTATGAGAGAATTGAAAATGAGTAGAGAATGAGATCTGTTCATAAGCCATGTATTCAGTAGTTCAGCAAGTAATTCCCTAAACTGCCCTTATCAATATGATCTGCAATGCTGGCGTTGTGACCAGGCCTCCAATGCAACTGCCTCCAAGGTAAGAATGAAATTAGCATAGGAAGGACCATGCTAAGAGTTTCTGATCAACGTACTCCTAGATTAAGCTGAAACTAGTAACACTTACAGGCTTCCCTGGTGGCTTAGTAGTAAAGCATCTGCCCGCCAATGCAGGAGACACGGGTTCGATCCCTGGGTCAGGAAGATACCCTAGAGAAGGAAATGGCAACCCACTCCAGTAGTCTTACCTGGAAAATCCCATGAACAGAGGAGCATGAGGTTGCAAAAGAGTTGGACACAAGTTAGCAACAACATTTACAGAGCAAAGAGAAAGTGAATTGATCCTTTAACTGTTTTTATTAAAATCTTGCTTTCAATGTATCATTATTAAACTCAATCTGGAAATATTGCTAACTCCATAGAATTTTAACTCAGCAAATAAGCTCTGGAAAATTCATGGGTATGAGAGTAGTGAGGTTGAATATATATCTGAGACAGGAATCTTAGCATCCATAATTACAGGTTCTGTTATTTAAAGAGTGAATAAGCCAATTCAGATTATTTCAACAAACATTTATTCAGATCACTCAATATGAAGAGATCTATGATTTTACAAAACTAAATATCCATATGATACTGAATATTATTCTATATTAAAACTAGAAGGGGCTCTAATAAACCCAGAAAATACAGTTTTTAAAGAAAAGAGATGGAAAAAAAATGAGCTTTTGCTGAATTACTGTAACAAATACAGTCAGTTCTATTATAGGGTGACATGTGTGCGTGCTTAGTCACTCAGTCAAGTCTGACTCTTTGTAACCCCATGTACTGTAGCCTGTCAGGCTCCTCTGTCCATGAGATTCTCCAAGCAAGAATATTAGAGGGGGTAGCCATTCCCTTCTCCAGGGGATCTTCCCAGCCCAGGGATCAAACGTGTGTCCCTTACATGGCAGGCAGATCCTTTAGCATCAGAACCACCAGGGAAGCCCATAAGGTGAGGTATGTGCTCCTAAATATCACCACGTCATCATACTATGCAAAATCATACAATAAAAACAATAAGGTTTATGGAGAAAATGAGATTAGGGCACGAGACTCAAAAACTGAGCGACATGTTTTTCAAAATTTGAAGATAAGAACCTATATAAAACATGAGTATTTATGTTAAAAGGTTAAGAAGTTATATATACAATAAATACGGCATACTACCAACCTAAAGTTGTGTCCATCATGAGGTTGCTGTTTGTGAGTTGCTGTGAAGCGGTGTCAGGGAGGTTTTATCGGAACAGGATGAAAGTTGTGACGCGGATCACCCTGTGTATGGCTGTGGCCCATCACACACGTGGTGGACAAGGTCAGCTGGCCGCTTATTGAGGCGCGTGCCTTTTGTGTCTAAGACTTGGTTCAGTTGGGTGCAGCTTTCTGCATTCACTTAGTGTTCCTTAGTGATGAAATCACACATAAGCTGACATGAACAGAATTCACTTTGTGCTCAAATCATTCCCTAAGAGATCGCTAGCGCTGGAACAAACTCATGGTTTCAACATAAACCTTATAGCAGAACTGACCTACATATATTTATATTCCAGTCTTTTGCAAAACAATGTTCTTCCTCCAAGTTTATTGAATTATTGCTCTTGTCTAAGCAACTCAAAAGAAAATGATATTCAAAAAATTCATTGGTGATTTTAAAACAAGGATAATAATACCAATTGCTGAAGCTGAAAGCCTGCCCCGCCCCCAGCCGCAGGGTCTGCATTCGAGCAGCATGTTCAGGCTCCAGAGCAACCTGGTTCACAGCCTGTGGATGGAGAACCAGGCCCTGGGCCCTCACCGAGAGAGGTTTCCTTTCTCCGTGACAATGAGCATCACACACCTAACTACCTGGAAAAGCACTTCTACTCAAAATACAGTGGCTCCCCCCTTATCCTTGGTTTTGTTTTCTGAGGTTTTAGTTACCCACAGTCAACCACAGTGTGAAAATATTAAATGGAAAATTCCAGAAATAAACAATTCATAAGTTTTCAATTGTGCACAGTTCTGAGTAGCATAATGAAATCTCATGCCCTCCCACCCAGGATGTGAACCCTCCCTGTCTGGTGCATCCACACCCATCAGTCACTTAGCAGTCATCTCCATTATCAGGACCACTGTCACAGGACCGAGGTGCCTGTGTTCAAGGAACTCATTTTACTTAATAATGGCCCCAAAGCACAAGGGTGGTGATGCTGACAACTTGGATATTATCATTCCTAATTTATAAATTCAACTTTATCATAAGTATGTATGTATAGGAAAAAAAAAGATACAGCATATGTAATGTTTGGTACTATCCATGGTTCTGGCATCCACTGGGGGTCTTGAAACGTATACCCCCCCCCAGATAAGGGGGACCACTATAGCATCACATACTGGGGGGAGGGGGCAAACACAGCCTCCTGCAATTTATCCTCCTTTCATCATCCCTTGCACAGCCCCTTAAAACAAAAGTCATCATTTGCCTTGATTTATCAGTTTAACATTGGCCACCCCTGTCTCATATGCCGTGGGCATTCTGGCACAACAAGCAGTTAAAGCAGGCCCTTTAATATTTATGTAAAAACCTAGCTTTCCCCAAACTGGCTGAATTATTTAACTTGAGTAAGTACACATTAGGTCCCAGGCTAATGGGTGACACACTTTTTCATAGGGACTCCGATCCCAATAAAGTGTCATAATGTCTGGTAGTGGTGAGTCCTGAGGGTGAACGAGCCTGTCCGTTCTCCATAGAAGCCAAGCTTTCCTAGGTTATATCGTAAAGAGAACCCAGAGCAGAAGCTCCAAGAATATTCTGTACACATTTCTCTTCCAAGGAACACACACCGCCCAAAGAATGGCGCACACCACAAACACCATTTTGACACTGACACCAAGGGTGTTTGCCTCGAGATAACTCCACCAACTTCTCTTTATGTGTTTCGACTTAATTTTGCTTGGCTCTGCATAAATTATTCTATGGGGTTTAATTCCTACAAAAGAGAATATAATCCAACCTTCTGCTATAAACAGCTACAATTTCATTCCTGTGCCAAGCAGCAGGGAGAGAAATCAAACAGTTGGCCCCCAGTGAATTAATCTATACGCCCCAGTTTCCTAACAGTAAGACCGCCTCAGACAATAGATGGGGATTTAACTCTTTCTTGTCAAATCTTCATCATAGGCAGTCAGATTGCACTCTTCTTCTCGCTTCTCACCCCATTACTCACAAAGAATATCTTTTCCCATGAAACCTGAGCTAACATTCTCGGCAGCCAATGCAGGAGTTTGCAGTAAAAAGTCAGGTCTCGCCTTTAGAAGCACATTAGCATACAAAATTTGTCTATAGGAGGAAAAAAAAAAATCCGTCAATTGCAGGAGCTGTACTCCATTGTCTTAAAACATCACCATCCTCCATTAGAATGCTCACTCACCCCACCTTGGAGATAACGAAGGTTCAGATCATGGGAACGTTTGAAAGCAATCATGGGCCCTGTGGAAGAAGGACATGCCCAAGCTACATCCCAAGTAGATGCTACAGAAATGGAGGGAGGGTGTCTTTTAGACAGAAATCGCGATAAATGGGGCGCTGGGAAAGCATTAATGACTGTACACTTTGCAAGAACTGTTAGAGTCAGTCAACCTCACTCAGGAACAGATAAACCCCAACATTAACCCTTACTGTGATGTCAGGAAAAAAACTGGGTAACAGAATGCAAATTAAAGGGAAACAGGAGTCATCGTACAATATTCTGAATTTATCGCATCCTGCCCAGCGGTCAGTTAGGCAGGCAAATGAACAGTTAAAAGGCTCCACTGAACCATAATCCTCAATCGTTATACTTAAATGGCTCCTCTCAATATAAAGGAGGCTCTTCAATAACCGTAGATCTAATTTCTGTTAATTTTATGTAACTCTAACGGAGTCATTAACATTCGTGGATCCCACTCCACATGCAGCCCCTCCCTACCCAACTCCCCTCATTTCTCCTACGAGCGTTTCTCTTGAAAATTTAATTATTACCAGTGGAATTCCTGCACTAACTAAAGGCTTTTGCAATCAAATCAATAGTTGATGAAAGAGTGGTCCGAAAAAGCCATCTTAAATGCAGCCTCCTCCTTCCTTTCCCTCATCATCCATGTGGCTCCTTTTCTGATGTTACTGTTGGAGACCCTCAAAATAACATCCCTTTCAGGGAGTTAAAACGTCTACATGTTATCCAGAGGTGGCTATTATATATTTATAAGGGCTCCCCTATAAGCCTCTTCTGGATTTATTAAGGACTCTAAGGATCTGTTTGGTTTATACCAACGACCACAGACTGAGCTGAGAAATCAAGGAGGAAACACTCAGTGCAGATCTGGGCAGAGAAAGAAATGTTCACAGGTATCGTAGCTACTGCAAGGGACGGGGCCAATTTTCTGTGTTACTTAGAAATGGAAATAAGTCATCTCAGCACCACCCCACCCCCCCGCCGGCCCCCTTCTTGCCCTACTCTTATACCCCCCACCGTCCTGCTCTAATGGAAGAGCCCAAATGCTGTGCTGTCTCTCTTTGTGCTTTTCCACCTATGGAGAGTCTCCAGCACAAAATAACATGCCTTTGGGGAGAAAGAGATGCTTCAGTGTTGTGTCCTTTGCTGCTATTGGTGGGGTGGGCTCTGGTGCCTTAATTAGACAACGATTCTTGCACCGGAGATGGTTCTATAAAGAAAGCATTTTATCCAGGCCATGTGTATTGTAGTTCATGGCATTTTGCAACACTTCCCATATACGGACATTTTTGAGACACGTGGCACATGTATATTTATGAACGGTTACCAGCTTCTCCAACAGGGTGGTCAACGGGAACTGCAGACAACAGTTGTGCATCAAAACAGTGATGCATGATCGCACTGTGTACATTGCCAGACTACCAGAGGCCAGGCTGGGGAGGTGCATTTAGACGCATTCTCTGGATAAACATCCAGAGTTGTCTCCTAAAGGGCTGAGAGCTGACTCCTAACACATAGACCCAGGTGTGCAAACACGATTCAGACTCTCTATTTTAAGTGATATGAGCCGCAGTCACACATTATCTGGAAAATTTTGCCTGCTACTATTTTTCCTGCTAAATTGTCCAGAGAATTACTTCAATTTTCCATTTCACTTTGACTTAGAAACCTAGTCACAGAATAATAACAGGTCATTGTACAAGGCAGAAGTTTATTTGCTTATTTATTTATAGTGCTCATCTATTGATAAGCAGCTCCTATGTGCCTCGCACTGGCCTCAGGAAGTTTTATTCTAATTGCAGTCAACACGTGGACTCTAGAAAGATCAGTGAAATGTGATCAGGGACCCCTCAAGAGCTAGATTTAGAAAGAGGGAATATGAAATAATGCTATGATTGCTGAGGAGCCGGAATTCTATGAAAGCTTTCTCGAGGAGCCAGGCTTGACACAGACCCTAACAGACCTTATCCCCCATCAAAACAGAGAATGATGTCTGCGTGTACACCAAAGGGTAAATGGATGCTACTCATGGCCCGTGATGGCCAGAGCCACCAGCTACCAGGGACGGGGAAGATGGTTCACTTGTCACTGCTGGTCACTCGTTCAAAACCCTCCGGGTCAGACACTTTGCTTTCAAGCAGGCATAGATTGGGATCTAATTATGCGGAGGGAAGGTTGTAAGAAGAGAGAAGAAACAGGTGATGCAAACTAATGTGACGTCTTCCCAGGTGGCACCAGTGATAAAGAACCTTCCTACCACTGCAGGAGAAGTAAGAGATGCGAGTTCTATCCCTCAGTCAGGAAGATCCCCTAGAGAAGGGCATGGCAACCCTTTCCAGTATTCTTGCCTGGAGAATCCCATGGACAGAGGAGGCCGCCAGGCTATAGTCCATGGGGTTGCAAAGAGTCGGACACAACTGAAGTGACTTAGCATGCCTGAATGAAGCGACTTAGCACGCAGGCACGCACGCACACAAACTAATGTGCAGTTCTTTGAAGAAGAGGTATAGCTTGTATAAAAGAGAAATGTAACCAGGAGACAAAGCCTCAGAAGACAGTGTAGTTCAGTGGTTAGTTATGCAGGCTTTAGAATCAGAAAGTTCTGAGTTTTCTGAGTTTAGACTCTGCCTTTCCACAACCTAGGTGTGTGCCCTTGGGCAAATTAACTTCTCCAGGCTTCATTTTTCTAATCAGGACAACAGGGATCGAATAATCCCTATCTATTAATTTAATTGTTCTCATCCACCTGTGTTGTGAAGAATAAATTAGATACTGTGAATAAAACACTCTGCACAGAGCCTGTGCTTGGAACGCTCAATAAAACTAGCTGTATTAGAATACAAGTATTGCTACTAATGCTGCTAAATAATGTCTGCAGCTAAAGGTCAGTGCTTAGAGGTTAGAAATGAGGGATGAAAATGTGAATTTTCAGAAAAGGCGGATAAGCAAACATTTTGTATGCTTGCTGATACAGAAAAAAAAATAGAAAAACTAATCATTTTGAACACAGAAGCCCTGGTCAAAGGAGAAGATCAAAGAATGCTTTTAGCAGATATCTAGGGCCAGTTAGGACTCCAGCTCAGAAGACACATTCACACCTTCATCTCCAAAGTAGCCCATTTTCAATTCTTCCACTGCGTTTGTGGGTTCACTTTTGTAGCTGCGTGGACAAGCAGATAAAAAGTTTAATGCAACTGCTAAAGGGGCTACCCATCACGGTTTTTCCAGGTGCACTGTCTTCACAAGGCATCTTCCAAGCACCATCGGATTAATGTGAGGGGAAGAATGCTGCTGCTGCTGTTTAATCGCTCAGTCGTGTCCGACTCTCTGCGACCCCATGGACTGTAGCCCACCAGGCTCCTCTGTCCATGGGATTCTCCAGGCAAGAATACTGGAGTGGGTTGCCATTTCCTTTTCCAGAAGGATCTTCCCACCCAGAGATCACACCCACATCTCCTGCTTAGCAGGTGGGTTCTTTACCACTGAGCCACCTGGGAAGCCAGAAGAGGAGAATAATGGACCATAAACATTTGAGGAACACCAAGCAAAAGTGCAAGAAATTATCCATTACCCATTGTGTAACCAAACCTAAGTACAAGTTAGTTATGGAAATTGAGATAACATTGAATTTCCCTGAAATATCAAAGCATATAATTTGCTGCCTAGTTACTTGTGACATGTAAATACATATGATCTCTAAAAGAAGAAAGTAAGTGATGAATTTTCAATATCTAGCAGGGCACCAAGTACAAAGTAAGGGATCGATTTAGGTTGGTGATAGATGGTACTCTATTTTTAACATATATTCATCAAAAATTTCTCAGGAAAAAAAAGGTGTACCACTGCAAGATGTCATTAATTGTACATTTTGTCTTGTTATTTAGAAATAGGCATATCAATGCCTAAAATGTAATGTCTTTATAAGATACATTTATAAAGCACTTCATTTACAAGTTACTGTACATCTATATATCACTCTGAACTTCTCCATCACCCTTGTAGGAAAACTACCAGAGCATTTTTAACTCAATTTTACAGATGCAATCAAACATAAGAAATTTATGGGCAATGTCCAACTCTTTGCAACCCCATGGACTGCAGCACGCCAGGCCTCTCTTTTCCTCACCATCTCCCAAAGTTTGCCCAAGTTCATATCCATTGCATTGGTGATGCCATCCAGCCATCTCACCCTCTGATGCCCTCTTCTCCTTCAGACCTCAATCTTTCCCAACATCGGGGACTTTTCCCATTAGTCAGCTGTTCACATCAGATGACCAAAAACACTGGAGTTTCAGTTTCAGCATCAGTCCTTCCAATGAGTGAGTATTCGGGCTTGGTTTCTCTTAAGACTGACTGGTTTGATCTCCCTGCTGTCCAAGGGACTCTCAGGACTCTTCTCCAGCACCACAGTTGGAAGATATCAATTTTTCAGCACCTTGCCTTCTGTACAGTCAAGCTCTCACAACCATATGTGACCAGTGAAATTTGGAAAGTATGGAATCAAGACTAGAACCCAGGTCTTCCAATCAGTATCTACCCATCACTGTATACTCTTCTATATGGAGTCATTATTCTGGGTGCAGCAGGGGTCAAGGCTGAGTCTTAGTACAACCGTCCCCACACGGCAGCTGGGACACCAATCCAAGCCAAGTAACACTCTGGACCAAGTTCAGGAGCAGGCGTGCACAGGCGCAGTGGCAGCCAGTCAGGCGCACTGGCTCCAAGTGTCACTCTGGGAGGAGGTGTGGAATACGAGCTCTGCGGAACGCTAGATGACACAGTAAGGAGTACGGGATTTATTCCATAGGAAATTGAGAACTGTCAAAAGGGTTTTTAACGACGGAGTGATGTAATTAAAAATGTGTTCCAAGTCTGGCCCAGTCCAGCCTGGATTTCAGGGGGAAGTGCTGCAGGGGGTCTGCAGGCAGGACCACAGGTGGGAACAGCTCCCTGGGAACGTCTTCTGGGACATGCATTCCTCTAGGATGTGGACACTAACTCCTCTGCTAGACTGTGACTTCTCTGCAGCGGCTTGTGTTTTATTTACCCTCACGTTCCCAGGTGGCATGGTACCGTGAGTGAGACTTTGCCAAAACTGCCTGCAGGAGTTCCTCTCCACCATGGTCCAATACCAATAGGGACAAAACTAAGTGCATTACTCTGCAACCAAATATGGCTTCTCTGCCTATTTCTCTCTCCTGCTAAATATGACACTACTGTGGCTCATGTTTTCCACTGGAAACGACCCTGATGCTGGGAAAGATTGAAGGCCAAAGGAGAAGGGGGTGGCAGAGGGGAGATGGTTAGATAGCATCACCGACTCATTAGACATGAATCGAACCAAATTCCAAGAGATAATGAAGGACAGGGAAGCCTGGCGTGCTGCCATCCATGGGTCACAAAGAGTCAGTTGGACATGACTTAGCGACTGAACAACTTCTGAGAAAGCTTAACTCATAGAGTCACCAGGCCCTCAAGGCAGGCAGTCACCTCCCTCCTTCCATGAAAACACTCTGCTGCTGCTGCTACGTCGCTTCAGTCATGTCCGTCTCTGTGCAACCCCACAGACAGCAGCCCACCGGGCTCCTCTGTCCTTAGGATTCTCCAGACAAGAATTCTGGAGTGGGTTGCCATTTCCTTCTCCATGAAAACACTCTACCCACTGCTTACCTCTGCATGAGGTCTTATCACACAGTATTAAAGGCATTTATTTTCATGATACTTGAGGGCAGGGATGCTGCCTAATTCATTTATCTTTCCAACATTCAATACTTAGTACTTAATGCTGCTGCTGCTGCTAAGTCACTTCAGTCGTGTCCGACTCCGTGCGACCCCACAGACGGCAGCCCACCAGGCTTAATAGGTACCCTTTAAACATTTATATGTGCATTAATGCATACAGATTTTTAAACTAAATGATTAAATGAACAAATGGATAAATGTTGACAGATTTTTTTCTTGTCTATCAATGGCATGAATTCAGTAACACCTACCTATAGAGTCTGACAGTAGATGTTTGAGAGATATTCAGACAGGTGTGTGTGTGTGTGTGTGTGTGTGTGTGTGTGTGTGTGTGTGTGTGTGTGTGTATGTGTGCGTGCTCAGTCATTCAGTCGTGTCTGACCCCTGGTGACCCCATGGACCTTAGCCCACCAGGCTCCTCTGTCAAGGACACTGGAGTGGGTTGCCATTTTCTCCTCCAGGGGATCTTCCCAACACAAGAATTGAACCCATGTCTCTTGTGGCTCCTGCATTAGCAGAAGGATTCTTTACCATTGAACCACCTGGGGAGCCCTATGGAAACACAAAGATTAAGGAGGGTGTGAGTGTATTCTAATATTTTACAATCAATTTCATTATGTTATGGTTACACTTTACACATAAAAAGCATCTTAGCACTTAACTCTGGATGTGAATATATATGTAGTGAGATTTAGAGCGTATCATGAAAATGTAAATCTCCACATTCCTTAAGTGAATTAGAAAAAAACTTCACTTATATTGATTTTATTTCTCTTCCCTAGATCAAAACTTTAAGATCTTAAAAGCAGAAGTTAGAGACTTCTTTGGTGAATGGGTTAAGATATAGCCATCAGCTTACTAACCAACCAAATACCCAGTTTACCAAGGTAGACTGTATTTGGTGGGGTTATTTAGACAATCAAGGCTAATTAAGCCTATCACAATAACTTTCAATGTCTTTATTGTTCCTGCTTAAATCTTCAAATTGGATATTTGTTAAGTTTACCTGGAAATACTCTAAACAAAATACAATTGCTACTGTCTTAAATAGTGCAATGCCTGGAACAAAGGAGACACTTGACAAATACTTGTTATTGTCAAATAACTCCTCCCTGCTTGATTATATAATCCCTGAGAGCAGGAAGAGTATCTTATTAACCGCACAGCCCCATTGAGCCAACCACTCTGCTCAATGTTGGTTGAATAAGTGTGTGCTCATGGGCATTTGAAATTGGGCAAGACAGACACATTCTTCAAACGGTATTTGTGTTGGTTCCATTACCTTAAGAATCGAGTTCATTGGTCTCTGTAGGTACCAGTCATTATTAAATTGAGCACTCTACTTGACTATTACAGGTACAAATCAAGTCCACGCACACAAACGCTAGCTTCCATCTGGCTCCAGGGACCTAAATGTGAAGTCTGAGGTATCATCTGAGGAGAAGTCAGCCTCCAAATCGGGGAATAGAAACAGTGATCCCTAAATGCTGTTTTTTCATCTGCAACAGCGATAAGTCACAAATAAGTGAAGTGAAGAGTATTATCACTGTTAACTGTTTCAGATCACCATCTGTGGAAAGAACACAACAGAATGGAAATTGCTTCTATAAAGTATTCAATACAATTTAAACATCTCATGATATGCAATGGGGCTCTCCGAGATGTGCCAGATGCTATTAAATACAGCATGCTCTATGGGAAAATCATGCAAAGTACATTCACCAATTGAATTCTATTGCAGGGCATAAAGGGCCGAATACATAAATGAACCCCCATTACTTTGGTCTGTTGGGCATTTTTCCTTGCGGCTCTCAGATATAGAACATGGAAAATGAAAATAAGAGCAAATATAATGCCTTTATTTTTCAGTCAACAATATGCTTTCAGAGCCTCCCACAGTTAGAGCACAAAATACACCATGGCGTGTACCCATCTCTCGTTTAACAAGAATGAGATTTTCTATTCACATTTATATTGGTTTTGCTTGGTACAGCAGCCTTGAGAATTGTTTACTGGAGGAGACACAATGAGAAAGATGCACAGTAGCTAAAAATAATTATAGGCACCCATTCATTTGTTAAAACCATTTTAAAAAGTCAACAGATACTGACTAAATTCAGGGAAGTTCTTTTAATCCGAATGTGGCAATTAACATTTGCAAAACTTTTTCCATTTTGCAGACTTTTCATTTTTTTCATATTGTCCTTAAAAAAACAGTACCTTACTTGCAAGATCCTTCAAGGTAGGATTAGGTAAGGCAAGTATTATTTAATAGGCGTACTGTAAGCAGAAGGAAAGTAAGGTTCCCAGGGACTGATTGCTTTACCAAGGAAAACCAAGGAACAAGAACTTCACACCCAAGGGCTCCATGTATACCTTCTCCTCACACTGTATATTTTCAGAACAACCCTCAGGGACTCTTTGAGAGCTGCCCACGGGAAGAGACAGTGACTGGACTGGACTCCCTAGGTCCCCAGGCTCTGAGTATATCTCTTTTATGTATCATTCACTCAAAAACAAAATCTTCTAATTAAAAAAAAAAAAGTTACTTTTTTAAACCTTAAAAGCCTAGTCACTAAATTGAGTCGCTATGAAAAACAACCTTTGCGTTAAGAATATAGAGAAGAAAACCCATGTGTTGAAATTATAAGGCTGGGGAGGTAAAATCCAAAATATAGTATCCTGAGAAGAGGTCAGCTGTGAGGGCAGGAGCCTAAACAATGCAGCAAAATCAGGGGACACAGCCAACGTCTGTGAAGAGGACTTAGCATCAGGACCCACTTCCATGATGTCCTCTCAACAGGGGTCTGTTCTTCCAGCCTGGCATATAGTGAATGCATCAGCTCCATCTCACATGAAAATGCTTTGCTCAATCGCCTGTCCATCAAATAGAACTGGTTTTCCTTAAGCAGGGTTAGAAATCACTCATGAAGCTGCTGACATCTTTCTGTAGAGGTAGATGGGAGATTATTTTTCAAAGTTGTAAACATTTGTACTTAAGACCCGGCCTGGCTACGGCTCATGCTGAAAGACCCACAGAATTGAGCTAAAAGGCTCCTAAAAATGGAGCAGCCATTTGGTGACATCAAACACAGAAGAATTTTCCAGAGAGCCCCCTCTATGACAACCATGTATTTTATTCATACACCCTAAATCATCTTTCTGGTGGATAAGAAGCTAGCATAGACGTTGTTAGAAGGAGAAGAAACAGAGAGAGTGAAGCAGAGTGAGGGTAGCAGAAGAAATATGTTGATGAGACAGAATTTACAGGGGCAAATAGATGTAGAAACATCATCACTGATAATGCTGAGCGCAGAACCAAGTGGAACCATTAACAAAGACAATGCTCCTGGGCTGGTAACACAGTAAGTTCCTTATACACGAACCTTCAAGCTGCAAATTTTCAAAGATGAGAATGTGAATTCACTTGTCCAATCACATAAGTTAGTTCACTCGTCTGGCAGACACTGTCCCGAGTGTGCACCCTCTGCTAGTGGGTTTTTTTTTGCGTATGTACTGTTGTGTGTGCATTGTCTTGATGGGACTCATTGGCTTTGTTAGTCGGCATCCACGTTGTACTACGGAGTCAGCAGTGTGTAGTGGGAAAAGGGTACAGGAGTAGTCACACCCTAGGGATGAGTTTCAAAGCCTGGGAAGAGGGAGAGAACCTAGAAAACCTGGAGATGAGAAGAAAAGATGACCGAGATGGTTAGAAACTTGGACTTTCTGAGTCAGAGCGCCCGAGTTTGAATCCCAGCTCCACCATTCACTAGCCCTGTAATCTTATCTTCATCAATCATTTAGCCTCTTTGTCCCTCAATGGCCTCATCTGGAAAATTAGAATAATAGTAGCTGCTGCCACTAATGATAATTATTAGTCACGTTAACATAGAGAAAGCACTTGGAAGGACGGTGGACACTTAGTGCTCAAGAAAATAATACTAGTGTTAATAATGATGGCAAAAGTTATAATATTATATATAAATATAACATACAGATAGATGTTTACATCTGAGGAAGAAGAGGAGAGAAAAAAGAGTAAAAGAAGAAGAAAGAGAAATCAAAAGGGGGAGAATCTGTAAAGTGAGTTGTCATGGAAACAAAGAGCTGAGAGGATTTCAAGCTGGAGAAGTTCATGAACAATGTTAAATGCTAGAGCAAGGTCAAGGGAAATTATACCTGAGAAAAGTTCCTGGATTTTGGAGGGTGAAGGTCATTGATAACCTTCCAGAAAGAAGTTGCAATAGAATATTGGAAACAGTGCCAATGTTGAAGGGAAAAAGAGTGGAGTATAGGATAAGAAGCAGGACGTGCCAACTACTAGCTCAAGAATTTCAAAGGTAAAAAGAAGGGGAGTTGTTAATGGGGATAGCAAAGTATAGGGGATATTTGTTTTAAGATTGGAAAATATTAAGATATCAAAAGACAGAAAAGAGAGTCATAGAAAGAGAGAGAAGGCAGAAAAATTTAGAAGTGTAGAAAACTGATGATGCTAGATGTGTGACGAGGTAGAAGAGAATTCAGCCCACAGCACAGATGGAGGAACATAGAGGGATAAAGGGCAGTTTCTTTCCTTGACACGGGAAAGGAGTAGGAAAGCAGAAGGGAAATACAGACAAGTGTTGAAGTGGAGAGGAGGGACATCCAGGGAGCTGAATTTAAGCGGAAACACTCTTCACATGAAAGTTGATTCGAGACCATCTTTCATGACTGCTTGAAGAATATTGGATGGAGAGTTTGACTCAAATAGAATTTAACTGAAGCAAAACCCCACTCCTCTTTGCTGTGTGACGTGTTTAATAAACACACAGGAAATCAATCAACACATTTTTGTGTGTTCGCAACTCTCGGTCGCACAGAAGCAGGAAGCAGAGTAGAAGGCTGGTGAGGAAGGTGTGACTGATCCGGAGAATGGGTGCGCCAGAGCGAGGGTGTGGCTGAGACACCGAATCGGGGCACACAGGACAACTGCCAGCCTGGAGGCCTGCAGGGGACGGAAGGGCAGAGGCAGCACAGGACTGACGCTGTGTTAAGAACACAGTGTGTAAAAGCGAGATTTGGGGGGTGAATGATTGGGAGGGTGGCTCTGGCTGGGAAGAGAGGTGGAGGCGGGGGACAGGACCACAGAGCCAGAGACCCTAGGACCTGAACTACCCATTGGTGGTGGTCGCTCATCAGGCAGATGAGTGACAGGGTAGTGGATGCCAAGGAGTTCTCAGGCCCGCCCTGCCTCCTCCAAGGAGACATACCCACTAACGCTTTTCCTATTTTTTTTTCCTTCCAGTTTCAATCCAGGAATCAAAATGCAAAAGTAAATGGTAGAGTCATAAAAGGGCATCCCAGTATTTTGTCATTTTCCTTATTATTACTATTATTATTGTTGCTATCATCCCTTCACTGTCATTTTAGAGGTCGTTTTTGGAGTGAAGAGAGAGAAATGCATGGGCTCTGAGCCCATCTTAAACTGGAACCACACGTTTTTATTTTTACTGTAGAGTCAGCTCAGTGGTGCTGGCCAGGTGACTCCCACCAACAAAAATAACTCTTGTCCAGGACTTTCTGAAATAACAGAGACCAAAACATTCTTTTCTTGCACTTGCCAAAAAGCCTTGTGTGCTTCTATGGGTTACTTGTGCCTCAGCTTGGAAGGCTCTTCCTACTCCTGAATACTCGGAAAACTCTAACTTACCCCTCAGGTCCCCGCTTAAGAATTGCTAGTTCTATGAAGTTCCCCTTTATTCCCCCAAATAGCAAGTACCACAGGAACTGTGTTTTATAAATATTTCCCTATATATGTCCTGTTGGCTTGAAACAGACTACTGGATATTTTTTCCAGCAAAGATGGTTTTATATATATATATATATATATATATATATATTTTTTTTTTTCCAGCAAAGATGGTTTTATTCGACATCAGTAGAGAATTGCAGTTCAGGATCCTCAACCATGGTGAGTCCTGCAAGGCAAAGGAGGAGAAGGCTTAATAGAGAGGAAAAGGAAGTTGGGAGGACTGGAATAAACAAAGGATATGTGGCCTTTCACTGGCTGAGTCCTTGCTGGACAGATACCAAGAAGGAATGAAATGACCTGTAAGAGAGTGAGATAATTTACCGAGCATTTGGCATTTAGTTTAGTAACTAAATTAACTAGCTAGATCAAGATAACTAAAGTGAAAGTCACTCAGTCGTGTCTGACTCTTTGTGACCCCATGGACTATACAGTTCATGGAATTCTCCAGGCCAGAATACCAGCTGAACCACAAGGGAAGCCCAATAATACTGAAGTGGGTACCCTATCCCTTCTCCAGGGGATCTTCCCAACCCAGGAATCAAACCAGGGTCTCCTGCCTTGCAGGCAGATTCTTTACCAGCTGAGCTACCAGTTAAAGCCCAGCGCACACTCAAAACCCATCGAACTGGATGGGGACTGCATTAGTCGAGCTTCTCCAGAGAAACAGAACCAACAGGACAAATACATAAGTATGGACATTTCCTGCAGGAATTGCCTCGCACAATTATGGAGGCATGGAAGGTTCATGATCTGCCGTCTGCGCGCAAGAGAACCAGGAAAGCTGGTGTATAATCCAGTCCTAGCTCAAAGGCCAGAGAACCTGGGGCCTTCGGATAAGTCCCAGTCTAAGTCCAAAAGACCAAGAACCAGTAGCCCTGATGTCCAAGAGCAGGAGACAATTATTTCCCAGCTCAAGCAGACAAGAGAGCAAATTCACCCTCACTCTGCTTGTCTGTTCTATCCAGGCCCTCACAGGACTGGATGATGCCTGCCACGCTGGGAAGGGCCATCTGCTCTCTCCCTTCACTGGTTCAAATGATCATCTCATCCAGAAACACCTGACAGACGTAGAGTCATAATGTTTCACCAGCGATCCAGGCAGCCCTTAGCCCAGTGCCGTTGAGACATAAATCAACCATTGCAGGGATTTCCAGAAAAGACCGCTATAGAATGTAGAAAAGATAAATTCCCCCGGCTTGAAATACTTGTAAATTTGTGACCCTGCTATGCAAGGCTCACACTACATCCTAATTACATATGGATATATCTATTTCCCACATTAAACTAAAGTTTCAAGGGTTGAGACCCTATATTTTCATCTTCCAGTTCTAACACAATCTCTGGCATACCCTAGGCTCCTAATAAATATTTTCAGGATGAAGGAATAGAAGAATCGGAGCTGGTAAGGCAGTGAGAAAACGAGCATGAGCATTCCTGTCATGCACGACAGCAAAGCAGATCCAAGTGTGCACCCCAGGAATCCACCCCTCTCTTCTGGGGTTTGATGAACTTTAGGTAAGTCTCCTTAGTCTCTCTTCTCCTCTGTTTCTTCTCCCTTTCTTGCTCCAGCATTAAGGGGAAAGGAAAATAAGAGAGCTGACCTTCAAAAATATTTCTGAGCAACACTTTCCCATCTCTGTGTGCGCTGATGTTGGCAGTACAGGTGAAGGGCTACTGAGGGGAGCAGAGGACTAGCAGCACGTAAGAAGCCAAGAAGTAAAAATAAAATATTCTCATGCACACATATACACATTCACGCCAGAGGAGTTTGGAATTCAATTAACTAGCAAGAGCAAGTTGTGCATTTGTACTTGTATTTTGATGAATGCGTAGATATATAAATAAAGTATACAAGGCAGGTACAAGTGAGTTTCTGTAACCCAGTGAATTATTTCACCAGACTTTCTGTCCAGCCTTGCTCCATAATAGGAAACAATAAGGAACACTGCTAAGTGGTCTTTAACATTAAATTATTCTTTGCAACTGCTTATGGGAATGCCAAGGTGGATTTTGACCAAACTCTGCTAAAAGGAATGTTATAAAATAGGGCACGGATCTCTGCAGGAATGGGAATTAAAGGGAAGGGAGGAAGGACGAACCTGCAGGAAACAGGCTGGCTGTGGATTCCTCAGCATCGCTTCCCCCTCCTGTAACCCACCCTGTGTTGTGGAGCTGGTGGTCCCCCATCCACCACTCCAGAACCTCTGCCTGTGGGATGCCTGCCTTGTCAGACCCCACAAGAAGGGGTGCTTACACGTAATCGGAGGCAGAAGAGAAGCCATCATGGGGAGCGCTCCTCTGGGGAAGGAGTGGCCAAGTGAGGGCTTTGGCTGCCCAGGGGTGTTTTAGTCAACCACCATCACCATCTGTGCTGGGGGGTAGTTCCATCTAATAGTTTCCTGGAGACCTCACTACTTCCTGTCTCTCTAAAGGCCAAGTATTCCCCTGTACTAAGTCCCTTTCTTCTTGACCACCTGGAGTTTTTTTTTTATATCTCTGACCATCGTGATGATTCTTTTGTTGTTCAGTCACTCAGTCGTGTCCGACTCTTTGTGACCCCGTGGACTGCAGCACTCCAGGCTTCCCTGTCCATCACCATCTCCCCGAGTTTACTTAAACTCATGTCCATTGAGTCGGTGATGGCATCCAACCATCTCATCCTCTGTCATCCCCTCCTCCTCTTGCCCTCAATCTTTCCCAGCATCAGGGTCTTTTCCAGTGAGTCAGTTCTTCACATCAGGTGGCCAAAGCATTGGAGCTTCAGCTTCAGCTTTAGCCTTTCCAATTAATGTTCAGAGCTGATTTCCTTTAGGATTGACTGGTTTGATTTCCTTGCAATCCAAGGGACTCTCAGGAGTCTTCTCCAACACCACAGTTAGAAAGCATCCTTTCTTTATGGTCCATCATCGTGATGATATGGGAACTCAATCAACAGTACATGCTATTACTCTATGGGAGAGAGAACACACTTTGAGGATGTCCTGCCACAGGATCACCTTTTACACTCCTTCCCCTCCCCTCCCACATGGAGCCATCAGCAAGGCCTGCCTCATCTTACAGGTCAGCTGGCACCCACCTCCTCATCCCGTGGTCATCAGTCCAGGGTGGTCCTCTCTGTGCCATGCTCCCCTGTGAGTGGGCAGCTTCCAGCGCCCACCCACTCCCTATCTCTAGCACAAGGCCAGGGTTCTCTGTCACCTCCCACATTGCTCCCGTCCTCAAATGTCTTCCAGGGCTACTTCCTTCCGCCTCCGAGTTGATCCTCTCGTGGTCCAGTCTTTCTGAAGCTTAGCCACACACCTACCACCTCTGCTGAGTGCCAAGGGATGGATGCCTTCCAAACTTGGTGCTGGAGAAGACTCTTGAAAATCCCTTGGACACCAAGGAGATCAAACCTTCCCTGATAGCTCAGTTGGTAAAGAATCCACCTGCAATGTAGGAGACCCTGGTTCGATTCCTAGGTCAGGAAGATCCCCTGGAAAAGGGATAGGCTACCCACTCCAGTATTCTTGGGGTTCCCTTGTGGCTCAGTTGGTAAAGAATCTACCTGCAAGGCGGGAGACCTGGGTTTGATCCCTGGGTTGGGAAGATCCCCTGGAGAAGGGAAAGGCTACCCACTCTAGTATTCTGGCCTGGATAATTCCATGGACTGTATAGTCCATGGGGTCACAAAGAGTCAGACATAACTGAGCGACTATCACTTCACTTCACACCAGTCAATCCTAGAAGAAATCAACCTTGAATATTCACTAGAAGTACTGATGTTGAAGCTCCAATCACCTGATGCAAAAAGCCTACTCATGGGAAAAGACCCTGATGCTTGGAAAGATTGAAGACAGAAAGAGAAAGGGAGCAACAGAGGATGAGATGGTTGGATAGCATCGCTGACTCAATGGACATGAGTTTGAGCAAACTCCGGGAGATGGCGAAGGACCGGGAAGCCTGGCCTGTTGCAGTTCATGGGGGTCGCAAAGAGTCAGACACAACTGAGCAACTGAAAAACAAGCACCTCTGCAGCCCTGCCCAAGTCATCACACCCCCAGTCAGACTACGCAGAGTGTGGTCAGCAGCACATACCTACACACCATGTGCGCACTCAGCCCAGTTCCTCCCTTCATGCTTCCCCCTCTCCAGAACGTCCTCACCTATCTGTCCAAACCCACTGCCTCTTTCAGGGACACCTCAGGTCTCAGCTCTGCCAGGAAGCCTTCTTCAACCACACGATGTTTCATTAATGCCTTGCTCCCCTGAACTGAAATACTTCAGCACGGTGGAGACCGCCTGCCAAGTCCAGCCCAAGCTGCGGACCCGCAGACTTGTGAGCTGCACGCAAGGCTGTTGCTTTAAGCTGCTACATCTTAGGATGGTTTCTCTGCAAATGCGAACGGACAGACGCGGCTCCCTGTCTGGTCAGCCTGCAGAATGTTCTCCAGAGGGCAACCGGCGATCTTTTGAAACTGAAGACCAAAGCACACCTCTGCCCCCACCGGCTTCCCCTCCATCATCAGCCACCACTCATTTTCAAGTCACATTGGCCTTTGGCTCTTCCCCAAACAAGCCCTGCATATTCCCACCTCAAGACACCTGCATGTGCAATTCCCTCCATCTAGAAAGCTCTTTTCTTAGAACCACACCTGATTCCCCCTCTCACTGCAAGGAGGTTCTCTACTCAAACATCACCACCTCCAGGAAGCCTTCTCAGATAACTCTCTCTGAAGTACCCTCTCCCGCAGTCTCTGCCCCCTTTCTCTCCTCTGCTTTCCTTGGTGTGGCGCTCACGTTACATCTGCACTGGTTCACTGGCTCCTTTTCCATCGCTCTGAACTGAAACCTTCTGAGAGCAAGGGCCCCAGTACCGCAGTCCTCGTGCCTATAGTGCTGAAAACCACGCCAAACTCAGAGCCGTGACTCAGGAGGGAGTTGAGGATTGCAAATGTGATCGATTCAGTTTCAATGCTTGTGAGATACCAAGTCTGGTGTTTTAAGAACTCCAGGTAGGCATGTAAGATTCAAAGCGTTTTCTGTATCTAAAAGCTTGTTGCCAATAACGAACGAATGAAATCAAATTTACAAGTCCTTCTTCTTTTATGTAGCATTATAGTCGTTTTGATGTGACCCTGACAGAGTTCTTCCTAAGTTGTTTCCTTTTTATAGCACAGTTCGCATAATTTAAGGACAACTCCATAAGATTTGTACAATCGAAGGCAATGCCCGAAAATGTCTATTGTCTCAGGATTTGCAGAGCTCGCCAGCTCCATGTAATTGTGATGTGTCTTGCGGCGAAGGTGTGAGACAGAAGATATACATGAAACGCAGTCCGCTCTAGGAAGAGGAACTGAGGCCAATGTTTCATGTCCAGACACAGAACGAAGCATCCGCTGTTCCTTTTCCTGCCCTCAGCAATATTCAGGAAACACAAAATTAAAGGGAGCCCAGCCTTCCTCTAGCTATATCCTATCTAAACTGGCCATCTAAAGATTTAGAATCCTTTATTATAGCTCTTTTAAAAACCAAAATATGCAAATTCTCATCTTTCTGAAGCTAAAACTGCCCACCTAAATGAGGTTGAAATGTGTTCAGCTCAAGGAACGCAACAGAATTTAATCTTAAATAACAAATAAAGGACATCAAAAGTGGAGTTTGGGGAACAAAGCTGCTTAGAAATTTATATCAATTCTTTATTCACTGTTAAATTTCAGTCCAGTCCTCATAGCATATTCTATAGACAAACAGTATCATTATTTGACTTTTTAATGTTCTATGAATAAGTTAATAAAACACATATAGAAAATTTTTGTTAAATAAAAATACAGTTAACAATAATCAAATGTCCCCTAGTTAAAATAGGAGTAGAACTCACTTATGGTGCAATAAAAGATTAATAAGTGATCTTAACATTAAGAACACATAGGAGTTTTGCAGAATTTTAAAACACTGTTTAACTGTTCCATGAGTGTAACAGCAATATTTTTAATTATATGATGAAAGACTCTTTAAAAGACAAATTTAGGAATCCCTCCTTTCATACTATGAGGTTTGCAAGTACAGGAAAGACATTCCACAGGTGTGCTCAGGTGGGTGAGGCTGAGAGGGAGGTAGCATTCACACTACTTCTTCCTTTAAACACTCTGCCCTCATTAATTTCTCTGAGTCAAGAGCCTATTAAAATAACATTTGCTTTATTGTTGGGTATTAAAATGACCTAGATGTGACAAAGAGAACTGGTCAGATGCCACAAAAAGCAACCAGATCTTAACATAAAGAAGCCAAGGGTTATGGAAGGATCTAGAGTTAGTGCCAAAAGATTCTACAATCTTATGCTTCCTCTTTAATAAAAAAGAATGTGAAATTATAAGTATAGAGTTGCTACTGAAGTACAGAAGCATATTAAATATATACTTGAGGAAGGGAATCTCAAAAATTTATAGTTAAAACTGACAAAAACCACACATAGAGCATCAAATGCAACAATGCCATAATATTTTTATTAACTGAATAATTAACAAAGCTCTATAATACTTTTTTCTTCCTTTTTGGCTGGATGTTATTTGAGCGCCTCTTTATCAGAAAAAAAAAAAAGTCTTGTGTATGCTCTACACAGAGAATCAGAAGACAGCTCAGCCTGGCCTCTTGCACAGTTGACAGAAAGATGCTGCATTAACAATTATATTCCTGACAAGAGAGAACTTCCACTCAACTAGGTGTTGATGAGAACCACATCTTTAACTTACAATGTCATATAGCTGATGACACTTGCACACTTTGGCTCCATACATTTCAAACCTTGTTTCCCCTCCACCGCCAGCACATCTCGGGGATCCGCTGATGAAGAGCACACCTGAAGGATGGCGCGTGACTCAGCACCTCTGGCCACGGCGCTAGGGGAACCGGTGCAGTGAGCGGGACAGGCGTTCCTGGCGCTCTTCCTGCGCTGGGATAACTAGTGACGCTGGACGAGACACGGAAGTGACGACGAATCACAGACAGGTGTCCCACTAAACCCAAGGTAAACAGACTCCTGTCTCGGCTTTCCTGACTCATCTCAAGATTGTCCAGGGCTTGACAGCAGCTTTCTTTATAATTGCCAAAACATGGAAGCAACCAAGATGCTCTCAGTAGGTCTCTCAGTAGGTGACTGGATAAACAAACTACGATACATCCAAACAATGGAATATGGTCCAGCATAAAAAATTAAATGAGCTCTCAAGCCATAAAAGACATGGAGGAATCTTAAATGCATATTACTCAGTGAAAGAAGCCAATTTGAAAAAGCTAAATAATGTAAAATTCTAACTATATGAGATTCTGGAAAAGGCAAAACTATGAAGACAATAAAAAAAAAAATCAGTGGTTGTCAGGGCTGGAAGAAGGGAAGGAAGAAGTGGATCACAGAGGACTTTTATAGCAGTGAAATTATTGTGTATGAAACTGTAATGGTGTATACACACCCATACACTTGTCTAAACCCACAGCATGTTCAACACCAAGAGTGGAAGACAGAGGAGCCTGGCGTGCTACAGTCCGTGGGGTCACAAAGAGTTGGACACAACTGAACAACTGAGCACACACATACACAATAATATAAATAAATATACACACATATATGTATACACATGTGTGTGATAGTATATATATGTATACACACACACATCATTAATTTTTCCAGTGTCAGCTCTTATTCTTTGGAGATTCAGAACTTCCTTGTCGGGAGAATCCATATAGCCTTTATCCCCACTGAGGTTCTCTTCTGCTCTTAAGTAGGTTAACTCTCCCAGAACCTCATTTGTAAGTGGCATCAGATAAGCTTTGAACTGTTCTCCAACATCATTTCCATGAAGTTCACGAAATCCTGGCTCCTTTGCAAGAATTCAGTTTCACTTTGTAGTTGAAATATTTTGTTCTGTCATATGTTTACAATTTAGTGCAATCGGAGACAATAGGGACCAGAAAAATACTGAGCCTTCAAAATACATGGATGAGATGGAGGCGGATAGACATGGTATCACGTGCAGAAGGACGTGAAATGGGGGCTGGCACTGGGCGGGACGACAAAAGCACGGTTTCCCAGGTAACCTCATGGTGAGAGGGGCTCTGAGAGCCCTCTCGTATCCTTGCTTAGAACATCATCTCCAGAAGTGCATTCCAAGGAATTTTAATTCATGGAGATATTAGTTGATGCTTATATGCAGGGACTGGAGAAGAAAAAAGAGGAAGGGAGTAGGGGAAGTTATGGTTAAGCATATTTAGGAAACACTGAGTTAAACAGAGAGAAATAAATTTGAGCTCTGCAAGAGTTCTCTGAGACTATAATGTACCAATAATGTACATTCTGAATTCTTAAGAGTCAGGCACAATACGTAGTATTTTCCAAACATTGTTTATTTGATGATAAAACTGTCTTTTCTAGCATTTACTAGGATCAGTGTCCAGAAAAGTACACTCTAGGAAAAGCTGAATTAGGAGACTCTTTATGTAGATCTGGCACAACAGCCAAAGGAGAAAAATCATAAATTCCAGCTCTAGGACATGCACGTTAGTATGACTTCGTCCTGTTAAGTAATAATGGCAAGAACACAGCTCCAGAGTGTTTTGAGGCCAGGCCCATGAAATATTATAGGAAAGGCACTAGACTAAAAGGAGAATTTACTCTAGTCCTCGTGCATGTTTTGTTATCCACCTGAGTAGGAGGGGTGATCCCTAAGGTGCCTTGTGGCAGGGAGAACCAGAATTAATAGAAAGAGAAGATTCGGCAGCGGTAGATGCTAAGGACAGAAAGGGAAGGTCCAGTCAATGCTGCATCTTTCAAACCAATCACCTCAGAAGTCAAGGAACTGAACACCAGGTTTCTACCCTCATATAACACCTGGGCTAGTTTGTAACAGCCTGTCACATGCATGGATGCTCAGTTGTGTCCGACTCTTTGCAACTCCATGGACTATAGCCCCCCAGGTTCCTCCGTCCATGGAATTTTCCAGGCAAGAATCCTGGAGCAGGTTGCCATTTCCTACCCCAGGGGACCTTCCCCACCCAGGGACCAAACCCACGTCTCTTGCATCTGCTGTATTGGCAGGCAGATTCTTTACCACTGGCACCACAGGGGAAGTCAGCATCAGTTCAGTTCAGTTCAGTTCAGTCGCTCATTCGTGTCCGACTCTCTGAGACGCCATGAATCTCAGCACGCCAGGCCTCCCTGTCCATCATCAGCTCCTGGAGTTTACTCAAACTCATGAAGTCAGCATAGGGGCAGCCAATAGGCAGAGTTCTTTGCAAAGGGCTTCCCTGCTGACTCAGATGGTAAAGAATTCGCCTGCAATGCAGGGGACCTGGTTTCCATCCCTGGGTGGGGAAGATCCCCTGGAGAAGGGAATGGTTACCCACTCCAATATTCTTGCCTGGAGAATTCCAAGGACAGAGGAGACTGGTGGGCTACAGTCCATGGGGTCACAAAATGTGGGACATGACTGAGCAACTTTCACTTTTCTTTGCAAAGAAATTAACTTTTTTGAAGTTTTTTTGGTTTGTATTTTAAAATTGTCAAGAGACGTACACAAGTGTAAATGCAGAACTGGAGAAGGGAAAAGAGGCACCAACAGGAAGGACAGTGGAGGATGCCAAGTCCATGAAGGATGAACAAAAAAAGAAAGCAAGTAATACTGTGGAAACAATCCACATCCAAGGCAACCACCACACCCTAAACAAAATACCCAAACGACTCATCCCACAGTCAACAAAGGTACTTTGTGAGTACAGCACTATTAAAAAGGCATTAACATTAAAACTTATCAATTTTTTTACCTGCTATTTATCATTTCTACCCTGATCACTTCCCAAGGAGGGTGAGTTGTATTACATTATTAAATCATACAGAAAAATTCAAAGTAAAAGACAGATCAAAACCAATTAAGAGGCAGGCATCTGGGTTTAATTAGTCACTGCAACTGTGCACGCCAACAGGCTTTCTGTTAGCCCACCCTGGCTTCCTAATGAAGGGAAGTATCAAGTTCATTGAAAAGAGATTACTTTAGCTTCCAGGTTCTATATTCCAAGAAGACTATGTTGCTAGCATGTTTATATAGGAAGTGGCAGATTAGGAAAGGCTTCACCTCTGATGCAGGTATGCCCCCATACCCTCATCGCCCCTTCAGTCCAAACTTCAACATGAAGGCATCTCAGAGGGGGAGCATGGCCTGATGGTGTACCTATTCCATCCTGCAGAATTTCCTCAGAAGGGAGTTCCAAGTTAAAGAAACTTCCAGCTTTCTCTGCTATCTCTCTAGAAGGTGAAAGCTGAGATTGGGGAACCAGACTCATAAGAGGAGCTTTGGGTCTGGATGCTAAGCCAGGCCAGCTCCTGGCAGTGAGGGAATGGGGGAAAGGAGGAAATGAGCTTCAGGCTGGCTCTGCTCCAGTTTATGAAGCCAACTGAGGCTTCTGTGTTACCTGGGGAGATTCAATAAAAGGAAAGCATGCTGGAACTCGGGCCTGGTCTCCTTGTGCTGCATCTCTCAGGAAATTAACACTGTCAGGTTGTAGGATGTATACGTAGGATGGATAAAGTCACAAAAATACTCGTCATGTGAATGATTTCTAAATAACACCACCCAAAAACAGCTACAAGAAAAATGTCAAATCAGCAGCAGCAGCACGCTTACATGACACACCACAGTGTTCTTTCATGAACTCAACCCATCCCAGGAGCTTATCACCGCATCACTCCCATTAGGAAATATCTGAGAAACCAAGATAACAAAATGCATACGCATTGAGTTTGCTTGCTTGTTTTTATTTTTCTCAACATCTACTCAATGCAGGGGATGATTTTAGAGACTGTAGATGAATGAATGGGCAAAATTTCCCTTGAATTGTCTCCCTCAAATCAAAACTCAGTTGACCTTTCAGTGACTTCCGGGTTGTTTTTAGAGTGGACATCCCCAAAAGGGCCTCAGTAATAAGTAAGTCTTGGAGTCTACTAAAGATTAATTTCTGAGTCTTTGATGTCAAATCTATGGTTTTTCCAGTAGTCATGTATGGATGTGAGAGTTGGACTATAAAGAAAGCTGAGTGCCGAAGGATGATGCTTTTGAGCTGTGGTGTTGGAGAAGACTCTTGAGAGTCCCTTGGACTGCAAGGAGTTCCAACCAGTCCATCCTAGAGATCAGTCCTGGGTGTTCATTGAAAGGACTGATGTTGAAGCTGAAACTCTAATACTTTGGCCACCTGATGCGAAGAGCTGACTCATTGGAAAGGACCCTGATGTTGGGAAAGATTGAGGGCAGGAGGAGAAGGGGATGACAAAGGATGAGATGGCTGGATGGCATCACCAACTCAATGGACATGAGTCTGGGTAAGCTCCAGGAGTTGATGATGGACAGGGAGGCCTGGCATGCTGTGGTTCATGGGGTTGCGAAGAGTCGGATAAGACTGAGCAGCTGAACATAACTGATGTCAAATGCAGAACTGAAGTCCTCTGAAAAGACAGAGAAGCCTGGTTCTCACCTTCATGGGATGTCAGCCCAGAACCACACCAAGATGGTCCAGCAAGGCCTAGAACAGGGATTCTCAGCCTCAGCACTATTGACACATAAGAGGGATAAATGGTCCCTGGGTATGTTCCAGTGTCACCTAGTTTATAGTCTATGTTGGGAACATGAATAGAATTTGTATCCTACTGTTACATGAAAATTGCATAAATCTTAATTATGTTGAATTGGCTCCTGGTGTTTCTCAGGTCTGCTATATCTTTCTACTTTTCTATATATTCATCTATTAATTTTTGAGAGTTTGATATTGAAACTCCAACTAAAAATCTTAATTTATCTACTTAAAAATAATTGTAATATATAGTAGAAAAATAATTGTAATATATAGTGGAACTATATGTAACTTTGTTATGTATTTTCCAAGTCTCCAGTAAATGTATTATCATACATTCATAATTTAGAAAAAGAAAAATAGAAGGCTAAATGCTTTCTTGTGGGGGAGGGGAGAGGCTGTAGAAGATACAATCGGGTGTTTAGCATCCCGCTAAATGTTCCCTACATGTCAGCAGTACCTCAGCCCAGGTGTGACAAACCTTATATGCACTCCTGGGGGCAGGGAGGAGAACAGACCCAGCTGAGCACTGGTGGCCCAGACGTAGAGCCAAAGACTTTCACAAAAATTGGACTTTAAATCTGCCAAGTGCTCAGACAGATTTGGGCTTGCAACTCCCAGATTTCTAGGTCCAAAAAGGAAAGAAATAATTTCCAAATTTTCTAAAGTTAAGTCTTACTGGTTGGCTATCTCAATAATTTTTAAATCCCAATATGGCCCCAAGTGAATTTCTGATTTTCAATAGCTCTAAATTCTGATGAGCTCACCAGGATGTTAGCTGCCATAGGTAGCCCCAAGAACACAAAAACAGTCTTTAACGTGACTAAAGCTTCACATTTTACCCAGAACATTCATTATTTTATTTAACTCTGAATGAGTTTTTCCTTTAGAACTGTCCAGCTAGGACAAAGTCCAACTCAGCTCTGAGAAATCTTGGCCAACCAGAGTAATTTTAGTTGATATGATCCTTTCTGATAATAATCAGGCAGGGGATTCATCAGTGTCTTCTGATCATTCCAATATGTAATATTAAGAATATACCATGAGGGAAAGGGGTGTGGGGGAGGTGGAGTGGGAGTCTGGGATTAGCAGATGCAAACTATTATATGTAGAATGGATAAAAAAAGGTCTTAGCATAGAGAACTATATTCAATACCTTCTCAAAAACCATAATGGAAAAGAAAAAATGGATTATGTCATAAACACAGAGGTGAATGTGTGTCTTCCTAGTTCCCATGACAGGCAGAGAAGCACCCAAATTATCTGATTTCTGTATTATGACTTAAATACACATTTAATAGAAAAACAGCATTGTTTCCCACCACATAAATTGGATTCTGACTTGCCAAAAAAAGAACATTTCTTTGCCTCTTAGAGTTTGAAAATAGTATTGTGAGTTAGACTTTGAGAAACACTAATGGCCTGAGGATACACAATGAAGTTTTATAGATTGGCCCATAAAATATTCCTGTCTACATATTAAAGGACAATGAAACAGACATGAACTTTGAGAAAACTTTCGTGTTTTTCTTACATCATTTCATCAGTGTCCAGAAAGAGCAACAACCAATACTAAACTAGTTTTGCAAAAAATCTAAATTGTTTTAGGATTAGGTTAAACACAGGGCTACAGATTACGTAAATGTCCCACAGAGTGCTGCCTCTGTGGTTTGTAAGGGATCTAGAGTCCCCCCTTTTTGAGTCTATCCTAATGGAAATAACACCTGAAGAGTTAATTTAGCCAAGACCGAGGCCCATTTCTCAGCAGAGACTCTAAATTCTGCAGGACAGAAAGAAAGAGCCTCCTGGGACATTTTTAAAGGGAGCGCAGGGCTATTAACAGGCAGTTGGTTTACTGCGGTCCAAGTAAGGGGCCAGGCATGTGCGTGACCCTCACAGGACCCTTGCAGAGAAATCCGGTGCAATTAGTCATCTGATCGCCAGCCAAGATGTGTGCCCCCCGAGATGACAGCATCCACTGTTGGGGTGTGGCAACGTTCCCTAAATCTACCATCTACCTGTGCCATTGCTTCTGACAAGCAAGCCCAAAGACTCCCTCCGAAATCTATTATAACCTGATTTTTGAAAAGGATAAGTTGCTTATGAAAACATTGGAACTTAATAAGTTTACATATGAGTCATCTGGGTTCCGTTCACAGTATTATCTCCGTAACACAGCCAGGCTGCGTGGCTTACTGGCAGGTTTTATCAGCAAGGAGACAGGCAGGTCCATCCACTGCCCAGAAACACAGCCTTCTAGGTCAGCAGTTCCCAAGCCAGATTCGCTACATTAGAATCGCCTGCGTGCACGGTCGTGTCCGACTCTTTGTGACCCCATTCACTGCCGCCCACCATGTTCCTCTGCCCATGGAATTTTCCAGGCAAGAATACTGAAAAGGTTTACCATTTCCTCCACCACGGGATCTTCTCAACCCAAGGATCCAACCTGCATCTCTCCTGTCTCCTTGCGTTGGCAGGTGGACTCTCTACCCCTGAGCTACCCGGGAAGCCCAGAATTGCCTGGGCACCTGCTAAAAACACAGACGCCAGGTCCCCACCTCGGAAGTCCTGAATCCAAATTGGGGAGAAGAATTCCTGGAATCTGTATTTTAACAAGCCTTCAAAGGTAATTCTCGAGCACACTGGAGTTTGACCCTCAAAAGAGTGATAATTTGATTTCCATCTTAATTTCCTCGTGTCCTTGGTATCACAGCTCTCTGGTTGTGTTTGGTCAGTCATGGTGACCAAGGTTGATGCCAGGTTCAGTGTAGGAGGGGCTGATGCCTTTAAGACCCAGACATCCACAGCACCTCCTAGTTCCCACTCTCCACCACAACCACACTTACTTGAGGTGCTATTTACCATATACACATATGCACACACACACACTTATAACAGATAATAGAAATGCTTACCTGACTCTCTTCTCAGGATGAACCTGTGCTGTGACTTTTCTAGAGTTGCTAGTCTGACACTCTGAATAAGTGTTGCATTTACCAGGGAAACACCAGAGCCTTGTCTCTTCTCTTCCCCCCTTGCCACTGCAATAGTCATTTCATCTTTAAAAGAGTCTCTCCACCCCTCTATGAAAGCCTTACAAAAACTACTCATGGTCTGTACTTGACATTAGCCCCCACTCTCAAGCATCTGCTTACATGTTCTAATAAATAAGTAGCATCTTCTCATGCTACAAGCTACAGTTCTTGTGACCAAACAGCAAGCTCTATAACCTAAAAAAAAAAAAAAAATAGGAGAAACCTTTGAGAAAAGAAAATGTGTACAAGGAATGAAGAGAGCTAAACGCATCCTTATTACCAAATCTTGGTCTCACATCATGTGACACAGGTCCTTTGGTTAAAAAGGAGATAGAATCCTTCTGAAGGTCAACACATTCCTCAAGGAAAAGAAAGAGACTTCAGACACATCTACTCAAAGCAATGATGACAAACCAGATCTTTTCTGAGAGATGCCTAGTGCATGCATATCTAAGTCTTCCTCTTAATTTCTTCTCTTAATACTGAAATTAAGTATTGTGTCCACCTTCTATCGTACAAATCAAATGCCATCTCTGACTTCCAGAGAATCCCAGCTAAGACTGTGCTGCTGCATGAACTAGAAATCAGAGTCTTTGACAACTTGTGAGCAGGAACCATCATACGCTCCAGCTGGTTAATACACGAATGTGGCTACGAGACCGAGCAGAGAGGGGTGGAGCTCCCGTGCGCACAGGTGTGTGTAAATGGCCCAGCACCCAGCACCACCAGCGTGTCCCCGGGAGGCGTCTGCTGCGCCAACAGTGCTGACAGAGCTGCAGCCCAAGGAATGAAATGCTGTTGGTAAAAGAGAGATTGTGCGGTCAAATCCATTTATAAAACTACACCCCCTCCCCCATATTCGTTTGCTAGGGCGGCCGTAACAAGGTATCACAGACCAGGGAACCTCAACACCAGAAATCGATTTTCTCACAGTTTGGAGACTAGAAATCCAAGATCAAGGTGTAGGTGGGGTTGGTTTCTTCTGAGGTCTCCCTCCTTGCTTTGCAGACAGCTGTCTTCACCCTGTGTCTTCACAAGGTTCTTCTGTCTGTGTGTGTCTGTGTCCCAGTCTCCCCTTCTTATAAGGACATCAGTCCTTTTGAATTGGAGCCACCATACGACCCTGTTTGAACTTAATTACCTCTTTAAAGATGCTTTCTCCAAATGCAGTTGCATTCTGCGGGATGGTGAGGACTTTAACATATGAACTTGGGGAGGGGGGCATGCGGATTGCATCCAACACAATTCAGCTTGTAACCCCTTTTGTGCAGACTCAGAAACTTCAAGGCACTGAAACTTCATATAGTAGAGAAAATAATCTTGTCTGAGGTAGCATTCCTCCAACTTATCTGACCCTAGAATTTTCTCTATCACCTCTCTTCGCATGCTGTGGGCCCTCATTTCCCAGGGCACACCACTGGGCAGCTGTCAAGCCCAAGGCTTGCCCGAAGTTCCATGCTGACTGCAGAAAATCCCACCCCAGCACACCTCCCTGGGGCCTGGGGGCTCCCTCAGTCAATGGGAGATTCAACTGTGTCCCCGCAGCTCAGACAGCTTGTGGTGGGTGGTGTGGGAAGATTCAGGGAAATACCAGAGTGTCCAGAGGCACACACGCTAAATCCAGTTAGGCAGTAAAAGTGGGAGAGGAAGTAAGGCAAGGATAAGCAACGGTATAAAGCAGCATAAAATAAGCAATGCCCGTGAATGCTGGACATCCTTGTTATAAGAACTGAGCAGATGAATTCAGTATAGACCCCAGTGTCAACAGAATGCTACAGAGGGCAGGTGGGGCTTGTACTGAGCTGGACCAGTGAGTGAAGCATCAACATGGGTAGAGTGTATTGTAGGACCCAGTAGCTAGAATGCACATAGAGTTACAGGAATAGAAAACAACAAATTTGAATGCTGAGATTATGAACTCAGAAAATGGGAGAGTGGTAATTGTTCGGGTAGGATTAGTAAAGTCGAGACCAAAGCATCAAATACCATCTTGGTTGTGTGTTGATGAATCTGATGGAAAGCAGTGCATCTATAGTGAAGTGCTTCTGGATTTTGCCTATCAGCATTCATTCATACTTCTTTTCATAAAGTAGCACCCTGATTGTAAGCTACTGAGTGTGATAGAACTGATTCTCCTCTAAAGCTATAGAGAGAGGCTCTCTCTTCCCTATCAGTGGCGTGGGAAAACAAGAAACATGAGTACTTTGTAGATTCTCACTAAGGTCCTGACTCTCAGAGGATGGGTCCAATCCCAAGGGACACAAAAAATAAGAAAATTCAAGGCCTAAGTCTATCATAGGAGTCCCTGGATCAAACCATACCTGAAGCCACTATGCTGGATTTTTCAAATAATGAACTTCCCTATCATTTAAGCCTGTTTAAACTGTGTTTTCTATCATTACAGCAAATATGCACATGCACACACATGCACAGTTGTTAACTGACAAAACAGCCAAGAGTATGTACATACTGATAGGCTGGTGATACGAATTTGAGAAACCACTCAAAGAGGTGATAAGTAGACCAGGGAGAGAGGACCAGGGAGAGAGGAGTGGGAGAAAAGATGACAACTAAGAATGGGATTAGGTTGAGGAATGTGAGTACATAGAAGAATGCTGGCAGCAATTCATTTAACCAAAACTTTATCTCCCACATTCAGTCTGACTTGGATGTCTGAAATTCTGAAAATTTTTTATAAGCATTATTCTTTTTTATGGTGTCCTGTTCAAATGTAAATAGACAAGGGACAAACAGTTTAATCAGTCATTCACATCTTAGCATGAATTAGTTTGAAAGAAAACTTTCTTATACCAGTAGAGCACTCTGGGCCTATACAGATTTGTTCAAAGCATGACATGCTACAAATCAAACAGCTCAGAAGAGAGAGCTGAATACAAACTCTACCCTTTCACAACTCTCCTGTGAATTAAGACATTTTCCCTCCTTTTATCATTGATCATAGGTTTTAAAAGATCATTGTAAAGTTTAGTCTTATTGTCCATGAGCTCAGACCCACAAGATAGCTTTAGAAACCCACAATTGCTCACTTAGGATGAGAAATTCTAACAGTACCAAAACTTTTAAGTAAAAATCTGATAGGGCAGATTTTCCAAGTAAATCATCAAAGGCAGAAAATATACATGAATATAAATATTTATAGATTTTACTAACTTAAAAATCTTGAGATGTCAGCATAAACCATGAGCCAAGGTTTTTTTGTTTTGTTTTGTTTTTTGTTTTTAAAGGCAAAGAACCATTTAAGAAAAATGTTCCTACACACCTGGAACCCCATCTGAACCTGGCTAAGCCCTCTTCCCCCAATTTCTCTTCACTCATCACTGCCTCTGGAAAGTCTTCCAGGATAGCCCTGTGATCCTCCTTTATTGCAGGTTAAAATCATTTTTTCTGAATCTCCATTTTCCTCCCTGAATCTTGGACTGGGGCTATCTGCTCACCACTAGCACTTACCACAGCTCTGGGCTATGGAGCTGGCTCTCATGAATTAATAAAGGAAAACAGAGGCTGCTCCTCTGAATGTATGAATATTTCTACAAATCATTGATAAAGAGGCAAACAGTACAGCAGAGAAGTGGGCAAAGTGAGTAGGTTTATAAAAATAAATGCAAAATAAAATGATGACACCATTTACACTCATTTCCCCTCTCCTTTAAATTCAAAAAAAAACAGAAAAAAAAAAACTACATCCTTTAGATGCGGGGAAGGTCACTGCAATTTTTCTGCAGGAGACTTGAGCTCTATGTATTGACATCTTTAAAATATATGTGCCCTTTATTTAGCTCAGCAATTCTGCTTTTGGGAGTATGTCCAAAAACTATATACAGATATGTACAAATATTTACCTATAAAACAATCAGTGCAGCACTGTGTATAATAGCGAAGAAAAATCTAAATAAGCAGTAATAGAGGATTGGTGAAATTACGCACATTAGTAAAATGAAATGATATGCCGCATTTTCAGTTACCACTTATTGGGCCCTTATTGTGGGCACTTACCAAGCACTGCTCTGAGCACTTAACACGCACTGTCTGATTTTCATCCTCAGAGCACTTTATGAAGTGGACATTACTGCCATGGCCATTTTCCGCGGGAGGAAATTGAGATTTAGAGAGGTGAGGTAATCTGCTCAAGGTGACACAGAGACTATGGACCACAGCCAGAGTCAGCCTCCAAGGCCCGGCTCTTGATCACTAAGCTCTCTGCCCCCAAGTTAAAGGCACCAAGTGTGCATTTAGTGGCATGGAAAGGCATTCCCCTGTTCTTGCTATATTAACTAAAAAGACAGATTACAGGACAGTACCCAATATGATCACCTTTCCGTATTAATAAAATGCATACTATAATAAAATATATGTATTTGAATATTTATGTGCACACATGCGTATCTGTGTTTATCTTTGCACAAAGATGAAAAGAATTTATATCTAAAGGTCATCTCAGGGTTGTGGAGTCATAGGATAATGAACTTTTCCTTTTCTTTTTGCTTACTCCCAAGTTTCATGGTTTTGTACAATAAATCACTTGTATCATACTGTAAGTTCTGTGTTATTTTAAGTTGAAGTCAAAGTAGCCTAGAACTTCAGAGGAACTTACACATCACCTAATCTAATCTTCTTAACAGCAAGAAGACCGAAGTCCAGAGAAATCAAGTGAGCTAATTTAACAAACAGGCTCCCCAGGTGGTTCAGTGGAAAAGAATCCACCTGCCAGTGTAGGAGATACAGGTTCGATCCCTGGGTTGGGAAGATCCCTTGGAGAAGGAAATGGCAACCCACTCTAGTAATCCTGCCTGGAGAATCCTGTGGACAGCGGAGCCTGGAAGGCTACAGTCCCTGCATGAGGTTGCAAAGAGTCAGTCATGACTTAGCAGTTTCTTTTTTTTAACTCGTTTTAATTTAACAAACACAGCCAGGAGTAGAGTTGGCTCATCGCCGCCCACAGGTCCTTGCATTGCCCTCCCTCATGAAGGCAGCTAACTAAGCTCTTTTGCACAGTGAAGATGACAGAACATGCTATGCAATCATCCTCCTGAACCCCCAGAAGCTCAGCCTCCCCCAGATGTGCATTCTGAGTGATACCTCAGTGCCCTACAAAACAATGCTCGATGCAGATGAAAGGCCTGAAGGAAACACATCACAGCTTGGTTGCCAGATGGCCTCCAAATAACCAGTCGTTTTTTCTGAACCGGTGGCTTTTAACTAAGATGTGTATGAGCATCCCCTGACAACATCCCTCATCCAACGATGAGGCCCCCATGGAGACTTTGACTCAGTGGATATAGACTGGGGCCTAGGTCAGACTATTTCAAAACACCTTTCCATGTGAAACTCATGTGGAACACTAGGCCCCAGATTAAGGAACCTTGGTCTATATAAATCTTCAGGTGCATGTCTTAACCAGAAACTAGACCTTCGGTTGGTCTGGACCATTGGCTGGAACCACTGGTTGTACCTTAATATAAAACTCTTCCTGTCTGCTATTAGCAAGAACAGAGGCAACCCCTTCCAGTGGCTTCCTCCAGATGCCTTGTAATAGATCTGAGTTCCCTTTGGGTGTTCTTTCTAATTGTACAGAGAAGAAGGTTATGGAGAGCAAAGGAAATGTTGGCACCATCCACCATGTTGCTCAGATAGATCTGGCCAAATCCTGGATCGGGGGACACAGGACTCAAGAGCAGCCTGTATAGTGCTGGGGACCAAGGCACTGTCATCAAAGGAGGACAAGTCTACAGGAGGACCAGCCACTGCTGCTGAAACAAGGGCTGAGGTGTCACATACAAACCAAGACCTTTTCACTGAAGTAGCCGGGCTCAAGGTAGACAAGGAGCTAGGACAAAGGCAGAGAGAGATGGCCCCATCCAGGACAGAACAGAAAATGTCTACAATGCAATGAGATGCAAAGGTGAGAGACAGAAGGAAAGAAACACAAGAGAAATTAAGATGCACTTGTAAAACTGCAAAATACATTATGCCGTAATACCAGTAATTTTAGTGACTGCTCACTTAAAAAAGGCTTTCTTTAAAAAGAAAAATAGAACAGCTTTGTCTTAGTTGAATAATAATAGGGAGAATTTTAAATACTTGATTGTGTTTCTTGCTTTTTGACATTGTTTATATTTGTTATTTGTATATATTAATACATAAGTAGATTTTAAATAAATCCTACCCAGGAACCATTTTTAGAAATTTTGATTTTTTTGACATTCCTCTTTTTAACTAGACTACTGAACTCTGAAAAAACTGCTTAGGGATACATTATGATTGTAAAGAATATTACAGCTAACAATGAAAATTAAAATAATGAGTGTTTTCTTCTAAATTATATAAAATCCCTCTAACAGGGGAAGTGCTAATGGTTCTTTCAGTTAAACACTGTGCTACCCTTGCTCATTAACATATACAAGTTGGGGTATTTTTAAATCCTTCGTTACTGCATAATACCCAGGGCTACTACTGCAATGGTCAGGAATACCCAAATCCCATGGAATCATGTGCAAAGGATGTCAGCTCAATCCCAGCTGTGGGTCTCAGCTACCTACAAGGATTTGAGGCTGAGTTACTGAATGTCCTCTGGCCTGCATAATCTCCACGAAACATTGAGCCAATCCCTTGGATAGAGGCCTAAGACCTCCTTCTCTTCCCCTTCTGCTGAAATCTCCACTGACATCCAAGAAAGTTCAAACCCAACCATCTCAGGCTTTCTCTGACTCAAAGCTTTTCTTTCACAACTAAGAAGCATTTTGATTATATTATGCCAGCAAAGTGTCACAAAAAGAGCACTGGGTGTGGAGTCAAAAGGCAAAGGTTCAAGACACAACGAAGTCTCTGACTTGCATTTGTGATGAGAAGCCTCTTTGAGCCATAATCTCTCCCCTGTAGATGGGAACCACATTAGCTCCACATCATCCATCAAGCTGGTAGAAAACAAATCCACCATAAAGCCTGGGCACCGTGCCCACCAGTACAAATGAGGGAGAGATAAAGGGAGACAAGACACCAGGTCGGCGCTGGTCCGGAGGCTTGCCTGCCACACGAGAGCTTCTGTCCCTGCCCAAGGGGCCCGAGGGCATCTACACGGGAGTCCGAAGAGGCAGGTTTCCTGGCTGCGAACCTGCAAGAGTGGCTGTTGAAGACCCGGTCTGCTGAACCCAGGCAGCAAACACCCAGCTTTCTCCACGTGAGATCCGCCAGTGAGCAGCGCTCCTGTTTTGTGGATATTTGTTCACTGTATTCTTTGCTTGCTGCAGCTGGGACTGGTTTGGTCAAAAAGAGGGCTCTGCAATACCGGTGTTAAACAAACAGCACTAGGCCTGGTACTTTCAGATACATTAAAATTCTGTTTAAGCACAGTGTGAGGGCCTGAAAAACCCAGGCCGCTTCCTATGGCTGAGCGAACGCTGATAAGAGCTTTATCCAATTTATAAGGCAAGAGAAGGAAATAATCATGTGTGATGGAATTGGACAAATAATCCAGCTCCAAACAATTATGAACTATAATGCAATTACAGAACACTGTGCCAGGATCCTGGCAGTACTCAGACTCTCCCCTTTTAAGAGTCAGTGATAGACCTGCTTCTGGGTCGGGGTTTCGTATGTAGCAGAGCAGCTCCCTCACTGTGATCTATTGAAAGTCAGCCTTCAACACAACGGTTTGTAAAAAGAAAAAAAAAGAAGAGTCAGGGATAACCTAGAATTTTGGCACTCACAGGAGTCATGAGTGGCCAAACAAAGGAAAAGTCAAGACCAAACCAATCGAAACATGTGTGTGTATGTGGTTCACACCCTTTCTTTTATGTTTGCGTAAACCAATTTCACAACACTTCATAACTGGACACAGCCCACATTGCCCATCAAGACAGAAAGATTACTTCAATTGACATGCTAAGTTGCTTCAGTCATGTCCGACTCTTTGTAACCCTTATGGGCTGAAGCCCTCCAGGTCCCTTTGCCCATGGGATTCTCCAGGCAAGAATACTGGAGTGGGCTGTCTCCTCCATGTAATCTTCCCAACCCAGGGATCAAACTCATGTCTCTTACTTCTCCTGCATGGGCAAGCAGGTTCTTTACCACTAGGGCCACCTAGGAAGCCATCAATTAAAAGACAGCTCCCTACAAAACTGCAATTCTTTAGAGGGAAAATTCACATTCTACTGCTAGTTTCTTGGAGAGATAAGGAAGAGTTTCATTATAGAATCCACACAGCGGAAACGGATTAAAGTCTTCAGTGGACTTTCTGTTCTCCACTCAAACGTCTCCTCTTTCCCACCACTGACTTCGCCTCTCCCCACTCCCGCTCCTCTCTGGCCCAGAGCAGTGGGCTTTTCTCAACTGCAGAAGCGAGGAGACAAAGCAAGAGGTCCTCCCTCCAGTAACTGTCTGCTTGTGAGGCCCTACCTGCAGAGGTCAAGTTTAGAGGAAAGGCTGAATCCTTTGTCTCCCTGGGTTGCGGCCTGGACTGTGGTTTGAAGAGTGGAGGAGATTGAGGGGGAGGGGCGAGAGGGGCCACTGAGGAGCAGACCCATCTACTTCTTCACTACCCTTGACCTTCACATAACTTTTAAGACAGCCAGTAGGCCAGGTTTATGGGCACAGATCATTTCATTCATCTCTCCCCTCGTGTCTCCAGCCTATAACTCAGGAAGACTCAGGTTTTCATTTCAGGCTCCTCCTCTGAAACAGAGCCGCCCTTCCCCGTGGAGTCACTGGGACCCTAGGGTCAGGTGGCTTTCCAGGTCCCCAGGGGGGAGAGGAAGCCCCAGATCTGAGGTGCTGGCTCCTGACCGAGGCGGGTCTTCATTCTTGCCTGAGTTTCTGCTGGACAAGCCCCACCCAGGGGATGGCCACGCCCTGAGCTCCCCCTCAGACACCGGGGGTCCCTGACGGGAGCACAGGATGCGCCCTGACCAGGCAGGCTCCCCCACCACCCACACCACCCGTCACAGAGCTGGACCACAGCCCTTCCTTCTTCACACAGCTGTCTGGGAGTCTCTCTAAAATTAAACCTCTCTCAGACATATGCACACACACACACACTTTGCTTTAAATGTCTTCAGAATAGAACTCCGCTTTGTTTTCAGGGAAAAGTTCAAAGCTTTAAATGGCTTCCAAAGCCCTTTGGATTTGACCTCTGCCCTTAACGCTCTCCACACCCCAGCCCCTTGGCACTTCTTTGGGTCCCTTGAGCAAGGAAGCTCTTCTCACCTCAGATCCCAGCAGGCTCGGTCTCTCCCCCTCCTCTTCCTCCACTCCGAGCAGAGTCTGCTTCTTACCATCCCGCAGGTGTGTACTCAGTCACTAAGTCGTGTCGGACTCTTTGTGACCCCATGAACTATAGCCCTCCAGGCTCCTCTGTCCATGGGATTTCCCAGGCAAGAATACTGGAGTGGGTTGCCATTTCTTTCTCCAGGGGATCTTCCTGACCCAGGGATCGAACCCAGGTCTCCTGTGTCTCCTGCATTGGCAGGCAGACTGTACCACCTGGGAAGTCCCAATCCTTCAGGTGTCACTTCAGTATGGTCTCCCCAGAGAGGCCTTTGTGACAAACCTAAAAATCAGGTTTTCTACAAGCAAACCTACATGGTCCTAATTCTCTGGCTCAGCGTTTCACGGCACTTACTGAAATTTGCAATCACCAATTTCTTTGTTCACTTTTTCACTGTCCCTCTAGAGGCCTACTGTTAGCTCCAAGATGGCAGAGTAGAGTCATTCAGCTAACTCCAGCACTGTGCACATTGTAGGTTCCTGAAATCACATCATTAAAGGTGTTATCATAACTTATACTTCTGTTGTATCTTTCAGACAAACCAAAGAAAGAAGAATTATTGTTGCTTTATTTAAAGGGCATTGAAGAGATAGCTGAACCTGGATATTTGTACGGTGAAGTCCTAGAAGCAAATATGGTAGACACAGTAGACAGGTTGACAGGGTAGCTCTTGAAAACCTAGATGATAAGTCTGCGCTTGACCTTTACACCTTGAGTGGAGCAATGACCAGCTAAAGTGACCCAGAGGTCACATCCCAGAAATAGTGAAAGGGTACTAAAGCTCGAACTGGTGAAGGGAACCATGAAAGAGAAATGTCTTCAAACACCATGTCCAAAGAGAGGAGAGAAAATGGCAACCCACTGCAGTATTCTTGCCTGGAAAATGCCATGGACAGAGAAGCCTGGTGGGCTGCAGCCCATGGGGTCTCAAGGAGTCGGACACCACTGAGCACAAAAAGAGCAGGTGACTTGGCCGTGACTGTTCTCATGGGCAAAACTGGGCCCAACAGGTGCTTGCTTCAAGGAACTGATTTCACCTCAATCAATACAAAAACAATCCTGTTAACACCTCAGACTGGCCAATAATGAAACCCATCACTTCATGAGGCAGTGAAGTCCCCATGGCTGGAGCAAATAAGCAGGAAACCAAAGAAGATTATTGCGGAGATAATTTCTTTATCCAGCAAGAGACTGGATTTGTATGATCCCTTTCCACTTCAAGACTCAAAGGGCAATGGAGAGCCATCAAAAGTTGATGAGCCATCAAAGGTGATGAGATTTTTTTTGAAAAAATGAAGTGTTATGTTAGAAAGATCTGTGAAAGGTTTTAAAAATGAAAACTTTTTCAGTACCAAATGAAAGAATCAGAGGTACCTTGAGAAACACAGGATCAGGATGGAGCATTATTACTCCAGATGAAATCTGATTTGACAGAAACAGCATAAGAAAATAGTGTTCACAAGATCCATCACAAGTATCAAAGTCTTCAAGATAACAACTTTCTTCATGACCAACATCTTTAATGATAAGCAGATAAAGGCTTCCACATCAGAGATTTTAAAACATATTTCAATAAGAATCACCCCTCATCTTAACATTCTATGTGGGATACTCAATTACAGCAGTGTTCAAGATCAAAAACTTGTGGAATGTCTGATCTGTTTACATACATTCCAACCAGCAGTGGAAGAGATGTCTTCACGATAAGTAATTAAGGCTCTCTTATCCCACATTTAAATTTCAATTTCTAAAGGGGCAGTAGACTATCCAGGTCACATTTAACAGTGTAAGCACCAAACTCTTACTTACAATTCCAAAGATGCCAGCCTCTTTTTTTGCTTCAGCATTACCTGACAGTTCTTTACCTGTTCTAGTCATGAAGGAAAAACCATCATTCCACAAATACCCGAATGGCCAGTCCTCCAGGTGTTCACCCGTGGGCAATAATCAATGCATCTGCTCGACTGTCTCCCCTTTCCCTTTCTTCTTGTGAGTAAGAGAAGGGTCTCTGCAGTGGAGATGCCATCTGTGAAACCCTGGGTAGTGATTCAAACATTTGCCAAATGATCCAACTGCTGGAACTAAATGGACTCTGCTCGGGGGTGGTATGGTTACAATTTGGGCTTGCCCAGATCCACAGGCACAGATCCACATCATCTGGCACCTCCTCCACCTACAGGGAAATAAGCACCTGTTGCCAATTGACTTAATTTTCACCATTTAAAAACAAGCAAGAAACATGTTTTTCTCTACTTGCTGTCAAACAAAATGCTTTGACCTTCATGCTGGAAGCGGTTATAAGGAAGGAGAAAGATGGCAACAGCTGGGGTCAGTAGTCTACATGGCTTCCTTTGGTCTGGCCATGACCAGGTCAGGCAGACCCACAGTAAACGGTCAATTCAAGTCTGTGATGCCAAGCAGAGCCATCATTAATCAAAAACATAGCCTCACTGGCAGCATACTGAAATCTGTGTCAACACCTTTACAAGGGTTAAAAAGAGAGAATGAAAAATAAAAGGAAAGCCCGAGCCTTTTGCATCTCCATCTTGTATGTCAGTCAGCAAAGGGTTGTGTTTTTTTGTCTTAATAGACGGTGACACCAGATTTATTTAGTCTGGAGGAAAAGTCAGCCCTTAAATGCACGAAGTAATACTGCCCAAACCATAGCCCAGGTGCCTCGGTTGTCTGAGGTAACGGATTTTTGGAAAGAGCAAGAGGGCTTTAGGTTAAACATCAGAAAATACTCTTATCTGTAAGACTTCGTAGCCACTGAAAAGGAGAGTCATTGAAAAGGGGTGGAGCTAAACCTGTGGCAAAACCAATATGCAAATTAAGCTGGTGATTTCTCTTCGGAGTTTGGTCGGAGAGGTTTAGCAGCTTCGTCTCCAAAGCCCTGATTCGAAACCACAATGTTCAACAAGTAAGTGAGATTTCATGCTTTCCTCTGAAAACCACAACAACAAATGCATCTACTGGTGCAATTCACACTCTTAGAATTTTCACTGAAGAACCAAACCAAACCGTGGAACTCCATCTCAAAGCCTTGCTTCCACCCACAGGAGCACAACTTCCATTTAAAGGTTCAATAAAAAAAAAAAAAAAAAGATTAGAGGTGGGGAATGCACATTAACTGCTGCATTTAAACCCCCACCACAGTATCTGAATGTGATTGAGGTTTTAGAGGGAACCCTACATGGTATGAAATGTAGCAATTATTGGTCTATTAATCTAGGATGGTGGTGCTGTCAAGCATTTTCTCTAAAAGGAAGGTGGGGGAAATTCTTACTGCAAAGATAAGTTGTATTTTTTTTTTCCCCAACTAGGAAAGAACAAAATTAAGAAACTGAAGATCCGCTGGAGAAGGAAATGGCAACCCACTCCAGTATTCTGGCCTGAAGAATCCCATGGACAGAGGAGCCTGGCGGGGCTGCAGTCCATGAGGTCGCACAGAGTCAGACACCACGACCTAGCCAACAATCTCAAACTATCTCAGATGCAAACACTTCAGAGTGGACCACAAACAAAAGCTGGCCAGGCAAGCGTGATGTCAGTGTTTCTCACCGGCCATTCCAAGCTTGGGAATCAATGAATTTTTCCAATCCCAGGATTAGTGAGGGACAGAGAAAGAAAATGTGGGGGAGGAAAATAATAAATAAAATTTTACATAAGATTCCCATCTTAGTGACCTTCAGACACCAGCTCTGGAGAAAGGAGGTGGCCACCATCCCCTTGGCCATGCACTCTAGAGCTGCAGGTGGGGCGCCTCCAAGCCTACTACCCCCACCCTCACCTCCCAGCCAGGGATGCCAGGGAGGGCGGGCAGGAGGTGGTCCTCGCGTGCCAGGTGAGCTGCCCCTGGATGGCGCCGCCACCCCCCACCCCCAGCCCTCCTCCGCTGCCTCAGTTTCTCTGTTTCCTCTGCACAGCCTGGGCGCCTGCCGCCAGTGAGTACTGTCTCCTTTACTGCGGCAGCTAGTCAAGCCTTAAGCATTTTTTAAAATGCCCTCAAGTGTGAGCAGCGGACAGGCCCATGGAGTAACACCGGCCTAGAGAGATCCTGGGACCCAGCATTGCTCCCCACCCCCACCCCACCTCCTACAGGGAGACGAGGGCCCCTCTGAGGAGTTTTCCCCTTTAAAAGATGCTCCCTAAGCCGTGTCTGACTCTTGCGGCCCTATAGACTGTAGCCCGCCAGGCTCCTCTGTCCATGGGATTCTCCAGGCAAGAATACTGGTGTGGGTTGCCATTTCCTTCTCCAGGGGATCTTCCCGACCCAGGGATGGAACCCAGGTGTCCTGCATTGCAGGCAGATTCTTTACCAGCTGAGCTACAAGGGAAGCCCTTAAAAAATGCAGGCTGACTCAAAGATGTCCCGGGAGAGGAGCCAGCTCAAAATGGGGTCCAGACATTAGCCTGTGTTTAAGCAAAGACAAGACCTGCTGGAAAAATGGTTCACTCCTCAGATGGCCCTGAACCCCAGCAGAGTCAGAGGAGGCTGAACAGCTGAGAAAGAGAGGAAAGAGAACGGGATGTTGGTCGACAAGTATTTATACAGATAGGCTTCCCTTGTGGCTCAGCTGGTAAAGAGTTCGCCTGCAATGCGGGAGACCTGGGTTCAGTCCCTGGGTCGGGAAGATCCCCTGGAGAAGGGAAAGGCAACCCACTCCAGTATTCTGGCCTGGAGAATTCCATGGACTGTATAGTCCATGGGGGCACAGAGTCGGACACAACTGAGCGACTTTCACTTTCACTGGGGTTGGGGTCTGGGTGCTAACCCGGGAAGGTATTTCTGCCAAATGGGGGCACACAGGCGCTGTATCTGTAGGCAACGTGACAAACGGCACAGCCTAGGAACCTGAGAGATTTGCCCCCTGTCTTTCAGCCTACTGACCCACTTTCCTTGGGCTACGTCTCCCCCAGATCCCTGCCCGCCCCCCTGCATTTTCCTATTAGCCAACAGGGAGGAAAAACAAGCCCCCTGGATTATAATGTGGGTGGAATAAGCAACATGAGCCTGTTTGACATCTTTAGAGGGGCAAAAGTCCTCTCTTTGCCCAGAAAATCCTCTCTGAGCCAGCCCTCACTCCTACTTCCATAGACATGTACCTCAAGTTTCCTCCTCCAGCTCCCTGTCAAGGGCCTGAAATTCTACAGTTAATCATTGATTTTGTGTGAAGCACTGAAAACATCTGCACCTTAAAAAGGGTAAGTGTGCTATTCTGGAAAGAGAACCCTTTAATCCATTCTTAGTAGACAAAGTGCTTTCTTAACGAGTATCCAGTCAGCAACCAGACTGAGGCAGAAGAAAGTAGTTCAGTTCAGTTCAGTCACTCAGTCGTGTCTGACTCTGCAACCCCATGGACTGCAGCACACCATGCTTCCCTGTCCATCACCAACTCCCAGAGCTTACTCAAATTCATGTCCATCACGTCAGTGATGCCATCCAACCATCTCATCCTCTGTTGTCCCCTTCTCTTCCTGCCTTCAATCCTTCCCAGCATCAGGGACCTTTCCAATGAGTCAGTTCAAATCAGGTGGCCAGAGTATTGGAGTTTCAGCTTCAGCATCAATCCTTCCAAAGAATATTCAGGACTGATTTCCTTTAGGATGGACTGGTTCTATCTCCTTGCAGTCCAAGGGACTCTCAAGACTCTTCTCCAACACAACAAAAGAAAGTAAGTTGAGTGAATATTGAGAGAAAGTTCTGGGGCAAGACACACTGCCCAGCAGGAGTTCACAGGAAGAAGAACCACCATCCAGGTGTGAACACTTACATGCTTTTGGACACGAAAGTTCTCTGTGATTTTAAATTGGCTTTAGTCAGTTGCCCAAAGCCCAATGTAGCTGCTGATAATTTTGTTACATGCACTGGAGTGATTATAAAGACCCCAACTCACATGACTGTTGAACAGCATGGTTGCCTCCACCTTCCAAGTGTCCATGGACATGGTGAGCCGCAGCCATACGCCTGAGCTTTAGCATCGAGCATGTTTGGTTTGGGGCTTCCCAGGTGGCTCCGCAGTAAAAGAATCTGCCTGCCAATGCAGGAGATGTGGGCTCAGTCCCTAGGTCAGGATGATCCCCCAGGAAGAGGAAATGGCAGCCGACTCCAGTATTCTTGCCTGGAGAATCCCATAGACAGAGGAGCCTGGTGGGCTATATAGTCCATGGGGTCACAAAGAGTCAGACATGACTGAGCAACTAAGCCCGCCTGGTTGGTTTGAATCCTAATTCTCCCATCTTTCTGCCACAGCGGACTGAATTCGAGTTCCAGCTTTCCCTCTGAGCAACCATATGACCTCAGGCAAACCACATGCCACCCCTGTGTCTCCTTCTCCTCATCTGTAATCTGAGTAAAGTCCCATCAAACAGTCCACACAAAGCCCTCAGCACTGCACCAGGCACCCTGAACAGTACGTCCTCAGTCAAGATGAACTATATTTACTTTTACTTACTATTGATTGAGATTTTAGCCAAGTGATTTTCCTTCTTTAAGCTTCAGATTCCTTATCTGTAAGATGCAGATAATCATATCGACTTATACATGAGTGTTGTGAGGTTTGAAAAAAATATATGTAAAGTGCCTAACACAGTATCTGAGATAAAGGATGCACTCAGCAAAGGATAGCAGTGATGAGGGTGAGGAGGATTTCAGTGTTTATGACGTTCAAGTTAAGCCAGAAAATTCACAGGCATCAGTTCTAACCATCTGTTCCCAGAAAAGGTAGACCTTCCACACTTCACTCCCACTTATGCTTAGATGGAGATGATATTCATCTCACCACATTATTTCTCTTTTGCCAAATCAGTTTTAAGCCACAGTCACAAAGATCAAGTGGTCTAGTGTGAAACTGCATAGAACATAACCCAAATTCATGAATCTCAGATGTTTAGTTGTTGCTTCCTCTTCCCCTTTTTTCTAAGCTCTGATGTGAGGTAGTATCTTAGAGAATTGACTCATCTGCCCGTATTTGTTCATTACAGCGGTTGCTAGGAAGTTATTATGTAAATGGCTCTGCTCCTCACTCTCCATTATGCTTTCTTCTTGTTATTGTGAGACGGAATTAAGTGCTAGCCCTGTGCTGAGGTTTCATTAGAGTCGTTCTCTACTCTTTGCTATTTTTCTCTCCCCCTTTATCAGTAACTTTAGAAGTTAATCCTTTTATATTTTAAGGGCTTGAAAGCAGATGTAAAAATTCTTGAGTATCTAGGGAGGAGGAGCTGGATTTCAAAGTGGATTCAGCCTCTCCCTCTTCACCGTGTCCATAGTTAGTGCCTGGCTTTTTTTAATTTTCAAAATTCAAATTAAAACATCATCATGCTCCTATAAGCTTCACTACCTCTAATAATCAAAGAACAAGTTTCAACTTGACACAGGGATATGGCACTCCTGAGCCACATTCATTGCCACTCCTTTCACTGGATTAGGTAATCATGCGTAATAAAAATGAAAATCTCCCAAGATAAAAGGAAAATAGTAAACACTAGTACTAAAAGTCCAAAAAAAAAAAAAAATTTAAGTAAATATCCCACAGTCAATTTGGAAAACACAGGACTAGGTCGTGGTTATATTTTTTGCCACATTCCAAAAGATATTTGTTACATGTTCCAGAGTGCAGAGTCAATATAATTTTTACCCCCTGAAGGTGTACCAAATGCGTATGAAGATTTCAAAACCAGCCCAGCAGGCTTTTCAACAGATGGAAACTAAAGTTGCACATTTCATTTCAGATACCTGTTTCTAAATCATTGATTTTTGTAGAAATGTCACACTGTACTGAAGAGAAGTATCTTTCTCAATAAACATAGAGCAAACTTCCTAGAAAATGCCAACATTTTTAGTTAAGAGAGAAAGCTGCAGAAAAGCCCATGAAATTCAACTCACTCTCTCATCTCATGCGCACAATATCCAGTGACTTCAATTACACACCAGCTTTCATCCGGCACTTCAGGAGGAGTTTCAAGACTAAAACAAGCAGTGAATTGGCCCTACCCTGCTGAAAATTTGTGGGAAGAACAGTGGGAATCAACTACTTACTCTTTAGTTTCAATACACCGAGGAAAAAGGGTTAGGCTTATTGCTTGGGGTAATAAGGCCAAAGCTGTAAGGGGTAAAAAGACTGCAGGTTTACACCTGTAGTTTTATTTTTCATGATGCTTTAACCTTCAGGCTAAATCTTCAAAGATGAGAACCAGTCCTCTAAGATAAGAACACAGGTTCAAATTCAGTGTCCCCACCAAAACTATCTATACGTAATCTAATTTTCTGCCATTAAAACAAAAAAGAAGAAGAAGAAGGAGGAGGAGGAAGAAGAGGGTGGGAGTAAAAGGAGAGATGGAAACTGTCAAAGTAGAAGGATTATCACAAGTCCCCAGTCACAGTGTGGTCAGATCCCAAAGAACACTGAATTTCCAGCAGGGACATTGAGGAGACAGACCTAACAAAGGACATATGTGGTTCTTGTTTAATTTCTTATCTCAACAGTTACAAGATGTTATTTGAAGCAGCTGCAAAATTTTAAATATAGACTGATGATACTAAGAAATTATGATCAGTTGTGCATTTTGATTACGTAAGAAAATGGCCATATTTTTAAGAGATGTATACTCACACAAGGACAGGTGTGAAGGGAGATGATGGCTGGGGTTTACTTTAAAACACTTAAGAAAAAAAGTAAAGAGATGAATAGAGGAAACAAGAATGGGAAATTCTAAATAACTATTGGCTCTGAGTGAAGGAGAGGATGTTTGAGCACTTTGGAGTATGAGTGCTAAGTCACTTCAGTCGTATCTGACTCTGTGCGACCCTATGGACTGCAGCCCACCAGGCTCCTCAGTCTATGGAATTCTCCAGGCAAGACTACTAGAGTGGGTTGCCATGCCCTCCTCCAGAGGATATTCCTGACCCAGGAATCGAACCTGCGTCTCCTGTGGCTCCTGCATTGCACGCAGATTCTTTACCTCTGAGCCACCCGGGAACTTCCCACCTGCCAGTGCAGGGGACATGATACACAGGCTTGATCCCTGTGTGCTTCATAAGTCCCTGAAGTGCTGAGCTGACTTATTAGAAAGCATAGTGGCACGCAGAGGGGCCCTGTGTACCTGGTGAGTCAGGAAGTGTTTCACAAAGGAAGTGACTTTTCAGCATCTCCCTGTCCATGTGGCTGCGCCTGTCCACAGTCCCCGGCATAGTACAGAAGTGAAGGGAAGTGAAGTGAAAGTCGTTCAATCATATCCAACTCTTTGTGACGCCATGGACTATATATACAGTCCATGGAATTCTCCAGGCCAGAATACTGGAATGGGTAGCCTTCCCTTCTCCAGGGGATCTTCCCAACCCAGGGATCGAACCCAGGTCTCCCACATTGTGGGAGGATTCTTTACCAGCTGAGCTACCAGGGAAGCCCTAGAATACTGGAGGGGGTAGCCTATCCCTTCTCCAGCAGATCTTCCCAACCCAGGAATCGAACCAGGGTCTCCTGCTTTGCAGGCGGACTCGTTACCAGCTGAGCCACAGGGAAGCCCTACGGCGTAGTGTGGACTGTCAGCGAGCACTTAGGAATGGTCAGTGAGCACTCCTGCCACTGCCTCCTCCAAGACTGCCAGGGACTCAACTCTGGATCCCAGTGCTTCATCCAGTCATTCCTGGCCCGTCAAGCTCAGGCCCCACCCCCTCTCCCGTCTGTTCAGTCTTCCCGCTCAAACCCATTCCAGTGAATCCACCTCTCCAAACCTCCTCCAGCCTTGATCACACATGTCTCAGATGCACCTGTGCCCGGGTCAACAGCTCCAGAAATGGGAGGAAAAGAGATGGATGCGGGAGCTTGAGGTAGAGGCAGGGAACACTGTCAGCAGCCACAGAGGGTATCAAGGGGGATCAAAGGCAGAAGCCACAGGCCGTGATCAAACAGTAGGCAGATCTGTCCATAGTTAGTAATGTTAGTCTCTCAGTCGTGGCTAACTGTTTGCGATCCCATGGACTGCAGCCCACCAGGCTCCTCTGGCCATGGCATTCTCCAAGCAAGAATACTGAAGTGGATTGCATTCCCTTCTCCAGGGGATCTTCCTAACCCAGAGATCGAACCCAGGTCCCTTGCATTGCCGGCAGATTCTTTGCCATTTGAGCTACAGCGAAGTCCATAGTTAAAGAAAACTGGTTTTTGTTATTGGGTCTCTGCACCCAAATCATGTCTGCAGAGGAGGGCTGCCCTACTTTGAGAAGGTTTCTCAGCAGCATCTCTTAATCAGGGGTTTCCAAGTAATCACATAGTGAGTTTGATTTATGTCCTCCAGGACCCCAACACTTAGTTTGCAGGCTTCCAGAAACAAATGTTAATACACAGATTTGAGTACACATAGGGGATTTGGGAGGTGACCATGGACTTGCAGGTGAAGGCCAGGTAAGATGTCAATAAGAGTGTGTTGGGACACAAATTAAAACTTCGGTTCATTGGACTCAGTCCCATGGGCAACTCAGAGACAGTGCATTGATCCCATGCTGAGAACCCTCCCCAGGGGGAAGAGACTGGGATACTTGTCCACCAACTTCAGTCAATAGTTGACTGAGGACTTTGAGAAGGGGAGGGCCATAGTAATTCCCCAGCAACCTGCCCTGCTCTGCCTGCCTGGCCTACCAGCTCTGGCAGCCAGAGGAAACCTTCAGACAACCAGTCATCAGTGTAGGAGTTAGAAGCTGGGCCAGTTTGCCTGGAGACTGCAGTGCTATCAGAATGTGAGCACCTTTCTGATAAACATCCCTGGTTTATACCTACACACACGCATATTAACCTGTGAAGTCATGTTATTAAAACTCCAAGATGGAAAAAAAGCATCCATCTTTGCATATGGCCTTTGTATAGCAGGAGTCAACAAGCAAGACTACAAGCTAAATCTCGCCTGTTTAGAAAATAAAGTTTTATTGGAACACAGCCGTGCCCCTTCATTTGCTATTGCTGGTTGTGTGCTGCAGTGTCAGAGTAGTTACCACAGAAACCATATGGCCTGAAAAACCAAAAATATTTACTACCTGGCCCTTTATGCAGTACACCTTTTTCCCGTTGGCCTTTTTTTCATCATGCAAGAATAAGTTCAAAAGCAATCTCCTTTAACTCCCTCTCATTAGCCCTTCTACCCTTAAAAGAGAGAGCTTCCTAACTTGTGTGTCCATCATGCTATATCCATTCCTCAATATGTCTCTTACCACACTGCTTTATAAATATTCACTTTGATATTTAGCCCACCCCCACCACAAGAACTCAGCATTATTCACGTTTAGATGCCTAATGTCCAGACATTTCAACAAATGCATAGTTAAATAGGATGAATTCACTCGGGGAAGTTCATCTCAACAGTCAGCTTCCCAGGTGGCTCAGACGGTAAAGAATCTGCTTGTAATGCAGGAGACCCAGATTCAGTCTCTGGGTTGGGAAGATCCCCTGGAGAAGGAAATGGCAACCCACTCCAGTATTCTTGCCTAGAGAATTCCACAGACAGAGGAGCTTGGCAGGCTACAGTCCATGGAGTGGTGAAGAGTCAGACATGACTGAGCAACTAACACACACACACGTATCCCAACGTCCATCGATTCAGCCCTGTTTGGGTTTCAGAAAGCACAGACCACTTTCTCAGAATTCCCCATGTAGCCAGCATCTGACCCAGGCAGGTGCCTTTGTTCCTGTCCAGGACTCTGCTAGATAAAGACAAAATCAGGCCACATTACTGCCCCCACAACGCATGTGCTACATTTAACACAGAGCGTTTTTAGAAGAGCAACTCAAGGTAATGATTTAAACCTCACATCTTGTGATTGACCAGGACCTCCACACCTGGTGATTCCCTTCTCTGTATGTGCCTTGCAGCAGCCGCCACCAAGATCCACATCTCTGAATAATCCTTCTCCACCTACTAACCCACTGCTCCCAGGAATCAAACCTCAAAAGTCGCTCACAGGTAGAGCTCTGTGACCTGTTATCTTTCAAAACCACCTTATGTGTCAGTAATAAATCTTTCACTTTCTGAAGAGGGTAAATCAAAGCTTTGGACATCACGAGCAAAAAATGGCTTTTCATTATTTCTGCCTATTATAACCACAAGTGTTCAGATGGCACCTTTCAGAGCTGCTGAGCCAGTAAACAATAACAGAACATCTTTACTGCCTGATAACGAGAAGAAACTTACCTTCATCAAAATAAATCTCAGCAGATTTCAACACCCTTGAAAGAGCTAGAGAGGATAAAAAAGAAAAACAAACCTTAGTGGAATGATATTTTATTTATATCTCTTATTTATGTCCTGCTTTTTAAAAATAGGAACCTCACACCCTAAATACAGGCAAAATCTGCTTTCAAACGGCTAAGGAAATTTGTTACCTGCTTTAGCAATATCTTTTATGTAATTCAGAAAAAGTTAAGGCAAACTACAGACTAAAACCTCTGCCACAAACTTCTTAACAGCCCTAGCACATCTGAGGCCCACTTAACCAAATAATGAGGATTTTTTTTTTAATATCCATGTCCTAAAAAGTTTTAAGAAGTTATTTTCCCCTCCTCAGGAAAGATGGGGCTTACTTTTCAGGACTTCCAAAAATAGCTGCTTCTCTACTCTTCATGTCAGAAACCTACCATAATAAAAGGTGGTAACAATCTATGTCAAATGTATTTGTATTTCATAGATATGTGCATTCTCTAGATATTTTGATGATACTTTTGTAGTTTGTTTCATATCTTTAAAATAATCTTGTTTTGTAGAACACAAGGGAAAGAAAAGGTGGGCAAATGGTCTAGTTCAATTCACAGGTAAAGAAACAAAGTTCATAACAGGGCAAGTATTATCATCTCCACTTTTTGAATAAGGACTGAAAATGTGTCCTTATAAGGACACAGTCCTGAAAATGTTAAGTGACTTCCCAAGTTCATGATGAGCACAGAAAAAAAGCAGTCAAGACTTTCTGCCTTCCTACAGCAGTCTTTCTCTGGCGTTTGGCCGACATTTGCATTGAACAAGTTCTCTTAATTATATTCTCTATGCATTTCATATATTTTAATTAAATGAAAACACTGACAATAGACTATTAAGCTATTATATGTTAAGCAGCTTAAGGTTATCACAAAAGGCACAAAATGAAATGACTGACCGGCATTTTAAAGGGAAGGACTCTGCTTTTCAACTGCTTTCCCCCAAAACTTATTAAATATCTTAGTCTGGACTTTGCAGGAAGGGTGTACAAAACACCAATCTGAACAGGCCTACATAAAGTTTCAGAGATTGATAATGTTATAAAGTTCAGGCAAATATAATTTCTTAGGTCATCTTTTCCCTACCCCTCAGTGGGATGAACTCTGTCATCATTTAAGGACCCACCAACAACACTGATAAAACTGAAGCAAACTTTACAGCAGAAAAAAGGCACAGATCCACTTAAAATATCTTTATCATATAGTCAGTCAAGAAGCACCACATGGACAATGGCTAAGCCAACATGTCAAGACAAATGTATGGAGAAATTTATCTGTCACAAGAGAAAATTACAATATCCCAGTGGGAATTTTTTTCTCTCCCTATCTTTGGAAAAGGGTTTTTATCTGTGGGATTGAAAACAAGAAATGCTAGCCATGCGTTAATAAGGATAGGCAGAACCCACTGTTAACTCACTTAGCTACAGATAGTAGCCCCCGAGAAAATGATCCATTCAAATAATAATCTCTTAAAATGATATTTGACTATTATATACCCAATGTGGTTTGTGTTGGATTTAATTTCCATCTAAATTTAAAATACAAGAGACATCTAAAGCCATTATTTCATTTGGAGTTGAATGAAGTAAGTCATTTGAAAGTACAGTTTAATTTTTTCCAGTCATAGCATAACTAAGGGAGTTTTTATCATTTCTACTTTGGAAATACACAAGAGCGGCCTGGGATACTTAAAAGTAAAATGCTATATTATAAAAAGGAGCAAAATTAAGTCGTCAGATGTATTTGCTACATTAAGGCAAAATGAAAACTACTGTGATTAGAGCAGTTTGAGAAAAATGGATGTAAAACACTTTCCGTTTAAATTATAGCAACAGCTACAATTAAAAGAGCACTTTGCTACTTGCTGGATAGCAGGAAGTTTGTTTTTGCATGCTGTTTGGTGGTTTTGGTTTTGGGTTTTTTGAAAAAAAAAAAGCTGGGTTGCCTCCCTGGAGAAGGAAATGGCAACCCACTCCAGTATTTTTGCCTAGAAGTCCCATGGACAGAGGAGCCTGGTGGGCTACAGGCCAAGGAGTCACAGAGTTGGACACAACTTAGCAGCTAAACAAGAACAACAAATCATCGGAGCAGGCCAGTCACGCAGCCCTGCTCCAGCCTGTGTCCAGTCTTCCTGGACAGCTCTCCTGAGAAGCAGAGGCTCTGCAGAGCTCCTTGAAAAGGCCACAAAGAAGAGACCCAAGAAACCTAATCAAGCCTGTGTGGCCAGAAGGAACCAGATACACGAATGAAAACGTCCGTCAGATTCATGGAGCGGTGGCCTCAGCTCCTCTGTTACCAGTCACAAATGTCTATGTTCAGGTGGAGAAACTTTGACCCATCATACTGAGAAAGGCAACTTTTTTCATTCTTATTAGTTTTAAAAGTAAAGATAACATTTTTTGCAAAACATCAATACAAATGTTGAAGCTGAAACTCCAATACTTTGGCCACCTGATGCGAAGAGCTGACTCATTAGAAAAGACCCTGACGCTGGGAAAGATTGAAGGCAAGAGAAGGGGACGACAGAGGATGAGATGGTTGGATGGCATCACCGACTCAATGGACATGGGTTTGGGTGGACTCTGGGAGTTGATGATAGACAGGGAGGCCTGGCATGCTGCAGCTCATGGGGTCGCAAAGAGTCGGACACGACTGAGCGACTGAACTGAACTGAATACAAATCAGTCAAGACTGAAATATCTAGACTGAAAAACCACATCCATCCTCTACCCCTAAGAGCTGGTTGTTTCTCACAGAGCTTTCTAGAATTTTCACATATGCAAGAGAAGAACATGCCAGGCATAGTGTTCTGCCCTTTTCTTAACTAATGGCCTCCAGAACTTTCGAGGAAGGGTAAAGTCTGTGAGCAAATACGTGAGCAACAGTAATTCTCTATTACATTGTATTTTATGATTTTATCTCTATTATATCATTATACTTTTCAGTAAAAAATTTATTTTTTAATGTTTCTTCTGAACTAGGAAAAAAAAAAAACTTGTTTGAATTCCTGGGCAAACTCATCTTTATCCCATTCTCCAAAGAGCCCAGCAAGACATAGAAAATTGGAAATGGACTTTTACTTGGCACTATAGACAAGTCACTTGCCTGGGAAATCCCATGGACAGAGAAGCCTGGCAGGCTACAGTTTCATGGGGTCACAAGAGTTGGACATGACTTAGCAATTAAACCACCACCACCATAGACAAGTCTGTATAGTGTTTCCCAAGTTTGTCTGATAGTGTAAATTACTTGAGCAATGATTTAAAACACAGACAATCAGGGTCTCTTCTCTGGAGACTTTTACTTTTTATATCATAGATATGGCTGTTTGATTCATTTTTTCAAAGAACTTCAGATGATTCCTATAATAGGGAGGTTTGGTAAATTCAATTCAGGATTCACTAGTCCTGAAAGAAAAAGGGAAGGGTATGGACAGAAATAACTCAAAAGAGAAACGCATCAGAAAGCAATAGACACAAGGTAAGGAATATCCTGCCTCACTCGTTCAAGTCATTTCTGTGCAGACAAGGGGACAAGGATGACCATAACTCTACCTTTCTTAGATTTCTTATGAGGTCCCTGTTTGTCCTTTTGCATTACACCTACCTCTCTCCAGGTAGGGGCTTCCCTAGTGGCTCAGACGGTAAAAGAATCTGCGTGCAATGTAGGCAACCCGGGTTCGATCCCTGGGTCGGGAAGATCCCCTGGAGAAGGGAATGGCAACCCACTCCACTATTCTTGTGTGGAGAATCCCATGGAGAGAAGAGCCTGGCCGGCTACAGTCAATGAGGTTACAAAGAGTCACACACTACTAAGTGATTAACACTTTCTTTCTCTCCAGGCAGTTATTAGCAAAACAGCTTTTACATATCCCAGACTAGGAAGTCTGAATAGTTAAGAGTAGGAGACAGTATGTCCTTCTGTGCAGGCCCTAGAATGAAGAGGTTCCTGGGTTCAGAGGTCAGCAGAGAAGAAGCACTGAAACTGATTCGGGGGATTTGTATACTGACCGAAGTTCTGGAAAGTTGTTGCAAAATGGAATGCAAAGGGGAAGAAAAAAATGATGGAAACTGTTTCTCTTTGCTGTTTATGATGATGTGACTGTGATTTAAGTCCCAGGAATCTCCCAGCTCTCCTCACTATCCTAGGGCCTCTTGGGGGGGCAGGGGGAGATGAGACAACACTGCCTGACCACACTTGTGACCAACGATGACAAAACGGTGTTTCTGAAGGACTTGCTCATCTCCATCCCAGAAGAAGCCAAGCGTGTTTCCTGCATTCACTTGGACACTTGCTGGATGTTACACCTGAACTTCTTATAAATGAAGATCCCTCTTTCCCTTGTTATTTGCATAGGGGACTCCACACAGCGCCTTTCAAGCCTGAAGGTCTAGGGTATAATTCATTTTATGATAAAAAGGAATATCTGTTCATTTTAGCACTTGCCGCTGCAAGGAAATATTTCAAACACATTTGTAGTGAGTGATCACACTGTATGGCACAGTCATATTGATATGTGAAGTTCCCAGAATAGTGAGCAATTAATACTGAACACACTGCAAATCACAGAGCCCAGGCTGAAGATGGAGTGCTGCTTCCACACCAGAAAATGAATGTGTACACCAGACTGTAAGAGAAACGCAGCATGGATCTGGGCCGTGGCTGCATCACTTACATGTACACACAGCACCAAACACTGCTACCCAGCACAGGACAGTCACCTACAGGAGAGGTGAGGCCCAGAGGAAAAAGTGAAAGAGTCACTCAGTCGTGTCCGACTCTTTGCAACTCTATGGACTATAGCCTCTGTCCATGGAATTCTCCAGGCAAGAATACTGGAGTGGGTAGCCATTCCCTTCTTGAGGGGATCTTCACCACCCAGGGATCGAATCCAGGTCTCCGGCATTGCGGGTAGATTCTTTACCGTCTGAGCCACTCCAGAAACCCAAGATCCAGAGGATGACCACCTTTTGCCCTATGTAAGGTGATGTGTGGGGACATAAGCTGGCCTTTGGCATCCCTCAAGCTGCCCCAGGACCCAGGTTGTAACAGGGCTCAACTTGAGAGAAAAGATTTTGCGCTTTTCTTGAAAGGCTGTTGGGTGGTTCCTTTAACACTTAACCTGTCTTGTGGCTTTTAAATTTTTAAGTAGGTCATCTTTCAAATGTAGTTTGCTGTTTATCTAGAAACTCTGCCTCTTCAAGTGTCTCTTCTATCTATGCTACTGCACAGCAAAAGGAAAGCAGGATTATTTTATATTAAATAACCATTGCTTAACATGATAATTTGGAAGCTAATAATTAATGGCTTATGACCTTAATAATACACTGCATAATAGTGATTTAATAAATATCCTAAAGGAAAAAATACTTACTTCTCAAGAGCTTAACCTACTTTCATGAAGTAACTACCTTTAAATAAGCTAGCTAGATATATGTAGTAAACTATAATGAATAATCAAAAAACTATCTTCTCTCAATGACAAGACATAATTATTAATGAATTCCAACACTGAAAAATAAAATGTTTTAGACTAATAAGGCACAAATATATCATAAAGTACTTATAACTACCCTATTCATATAAATTATCATTTTAAAAAATAATTGTTTTTCTGTATATGAAATAGATTTATTTATAGAGAAGGCAACGGCAACCCACTCCAGTACTCTTGCCTGGAAAATTCCATGAATGGAGGAACCTGGTAGGCTGCAGTCCATGGGGTTGTTAAGAGTCGGATATAACTGAGCGACTTCACTTTCACTTTCACTTTTCACTTTCATGCATTGGAGAAGGAAACGGCAACCCACTCCAGTGTTCTTGCCTGGAGAATCCCAGGGACAGGGGAGCCTGGTGGGCTGCCATCTATGGGATCGCACAGGGTTAGACATGACTGAAGCGACTTAGCAGCAGCAGCAGCATAGAATATAAAATATGTAAAATTAAGAGAATAGTTATAACAAATATTGATATGATAATGATATGGCTTTTTTCTGTTTTCCATCCTCAAGAAAACTTACCATCATTTTAACTTGTCTGTTTAATCATTTTACCTTAATAGGAATATAATGCATTCAACATTTATGCAACATGTTTTTTAAAATATACATAATATTGTAGAAAAGAATATTACATTTATGTACATGCCACTTAAATGTTAATATATTTAAGCAATCTATAGTCTTCACAATTAAAAAGTGATACATGCTCATTGAAAAAATATTTTAAAAAACAGAAAAGAGCAAGGAATAAGAATCTGTCATAGTCATCACCCAGAGGTAACTGGTATTAATATGTTGAGATACAACTGACCCAATCTGGTTGGGAAAAAAATACATCTTTATATCCTCACTGGAATTTTACATTTTTTTTAACCATCAAAGTAGACAATAAACTACAGTATAGGCAGTTTATCTTAATAGAAAAGGAAAATTAAAAAAAAAAAGCTGGTATTTCTAAAACTGAAAAATACAATATCTGGAATGAAATTTCACTGAATAGCCTTAACAGCCGATTAAACACTGAAGAAGAAAAGATCAATGAACCTGAACCCAGGTAAAATAGGAACTACAAACCACAGCAATATGGGCAATGTGTGGCCTTATCAATAAGAATCACATTACAGTTACTGAGAATGAATTAGCACATTATTTATATTCATCAATACTTTGAAATTATATTATTAGGCCTGTCACTTAATGACATGTGACCTCTGATCATGGAATCAGAGGTCCAAGTGGTATAATTGTTGGTTTTGAAGAATGAAGGAGGCAATGAGCCAAAGAATATAGGCAGCCACAAAAAGATGAAAAAGCAGAGCAATGGATTCTCCCCTCAAGTCTGCAGAAGAAATGCAGTTGTCCTGCTGACACCTTGATTTTTGCCCAGTGAGACCCATTTTAGACTTATGACCTCTAGCACTATAAAATAATAAATTTGTATTGTTTTAAGTCACTGGGTTTATGGTAATTTGTTATAGATCCAATAGGAAACTGATTACAATGATATAGCTGAAAAGTGATAGAAGAGATTAAATGATATATAAAAATTTAGATTAACCTTAAAAAAGCAAATAAGAGAGCAAAAAACAGTAAATAGGAAAGACAAATATCAATATTTTTCAAAGGACTGAAATCATACAAAGTATGTTCTCTGACTATACTGTAATTTGAAATCAATTTTAAAAGTCTAGAAAATCCCCAAATATTTGGAAATAGTGTATCATACTTTCAAACAACCTATTGAAGAGGAAATCACAAGGGAAATTAGAAAATATTTTAAATTGAACAATAACGTATATCTAACATATCAAAATGGATGAGATGTAACTAAAGCAGTGCTTAGAGGAAAAATCTTAGCTTTAAATATTTATATGATAAATGAAGAAAGGTTTAAAGTTCATTATCTAGATTTTCACCTTAAGCAACTAGAAGGCAATGAATAATTTAAACCTGAAGTAGAAGGAAGAAAACATAAAGATCAGAGCAAAATGAAAAACAGACAAATAATAAAGAAAGTTAACAGAGTAAAAAGGTTTTTTCCTTAAAAATATTAGTAAAATTGATTAACCCTTAGCAAGACTGAAGAACAAAAATGACAGCAAGAAAAAAAAAATAACATACAGAAATTGCCAAACTGGTAGTTTTTAATATAAACATAAATTTATCCTGTGACCCAGAAATCACATTCCTAGATATTTACCCAAGTGAAAGTAAAACATATTTCCACAAAAATACATCCAAGAAAGATAATAGCAGCTTTCTGCATAATAGTCAGGAACTGGACACAACCAAAAATTCTGTCGACAAAGAATGGATAAACCATTTGTTTATAATGAAATACTACTTGGCAATAAAAATGAGTGAACAACTAATATATACAATTAGATATTGATCAAAGACAATAAACTAAGCAAAAGAAGGCAAGTACAAAAAAGTACATACTACATTACTCTATTTGCATATAAGTTTTGAAATAAACAAAAAAGTAAGCTATAGTTTGAAATTCAAAAATCCGAAAATGTTTGAGGTAGGAGGAAACAGGATTAGGCATTAGTCAAAGCTCATTGAACTCTACCTTAAGATGATTTTCACTATATTTAAATTATACTACAGTTTTAAAAATCTAAATAACATTAAAAAAATCAAAGATCTAGAAAGAGAAAAAGGTTTGAAGAATTCTTGTGTTCTTTGGGAGAGCCTATTGTCATCTTCTAAAGCAAGCTATGGAAGTAATTCGTTCCACTTACAAAGGCAGACCTTTGTACATTTAGATTTCCACTACTTGTAGTGATCACAAAGAAATCAAAATTGATTGTATGTTCAATATGAATGAGTGTTGCCTTGGTAAAGACCATCCCACAATTTAATATTCTTATTTAAGCTAAGCTATCACAGCTTTCACACTGATTTGTCACTGGAAAGTAAAATTTAACTTTAGCATGACTGTATTTAAGTGTCTTATTATTCAGAGTGATAATTAAAAATACATATATAGTTACATCAAAATTTTGTCTTTCGACATCTTGAGAAGTACACTTAAATATAATGTTCCTTTTGTTATCCTACTTTTATGCAATTAAAGACATTAAGAAGAAATTCATAGACTTTATGAGATCCCATGGAACAAAATAGGTGAAAAACTCATAGAAATTTTTTTTAAAAACTCACAAAGATAATCTTAAACTTAACTTGAAATACACATACAAAAAATGGAATCTTTTTATACTAATAAACAACTTGATTTTTTTAAGTTTTCTTAATAACATGACATAAATCCACATCATTAATTTTTTCCAAGACAAATATTTTTATTTAATTATATCATTTTCCATTCACCAGATAGCCCATAATTTTACTGGTTTCTTGTATCTTGATAACCAGATTGCTTCCAGTTCTATAACTATTTTAAAGAATAGATTTTTTGGTTAATTCCAGCATAATGTATTTGTATCTCTGTGTGGCTGAATCTAATCTTTCTTTTCACAATTGATGAGAAATTTGACCCTCAGCAAACAGAGGAATTACAAATCCTGTGTGCTTAAGGAGAAAGGATTCCTGGGTTCCTATGACACTTCAGTTAGACATTTTCAAAGTTCCAGTTACATTCCAAATAATATATTTATTCAATAGCCAGCAAATATTTGAGTGACTATTATGTACAGGCATATGAAGAGTAGAAGAGATTGCAAGTTTTGATAGGATGAACAGTGGAAAATCTCACTACAGAAGATAAAGGAGAAGACCATGCAAGGTTATCTAAGAGTCTTCCAAGCCTGAATAGCAGCAAATACAAAGGTCCTGAGATAGGAATGTGCCTGACATGTTCAAGGTGGAGCAGAAAGACCAATACAGTTGGTATGGAAGGAGCAAGGGGAGAGAGGTAAGAGTTTATGTCCGAGAAATAATAGCAGCCAGACTGCAAATGGCTTTATTGGTCATTGAAAGGACTCTGGCTTTTATACTAAGTTCAGTCATTGGAGGGCTTAGAACAGAGAAGGGACTTGATCTTCTTACAAATCAACAGAATTACTTTGGTTCTGTGCAGAGTAAAGGCTGTAAGTGGATGAGGGAAAAGGCAAATATACTGGTTAAGAGGTTATGGCAAACCAAAGTGAACTACAGAGTTAATGTTATCCCTATCAAACTTCAAATGGAATTTTTCACAGAAATAGAAAAAAATCTACAATTCATATGAAACCGCAAAAGAAACCCAGAATAGCTAAAGTAATCTTGAGCAAGAAGAGCAAAACTGAAGACTCCACATGTCCTGATTTCAAACTGTATTACAAAGCTACGGTAACCAAAACAGCATGGTATCTGCATAACAACAGATCAGTGGAATATAATGAAGAGCCCGCAAATAAACCTACACATGCATGGTCAGCTCATTTTCAGCAAAGGCACCAAGAATACAGTGTGGAGAAAGGGTAATCTCTCCCTTAAGTGGTGTTGAGAAAACTGGATATTCACAGGCAAAAGAGTGAAATGGAACTTTATCTTACACCATAAACAAAAATGAACTAAAAATGTATTAAAGGCTTCACTGTAGGACATGAAACCTTTAAACTCCTAGAAGAAAACATAAAAGAGAAGCTTCCTTGACACCAGTCTCGGCGATCATTTTTGGATCTGATAACAAAAGCACAAGCAACAAAAGCAAAAATTAAACAAGTGAGACTATATCTAACTTAAAATTTTTTTGCACAACAAAGGAAAAAAAATCAACAAAATGAAGAGGTAATCTGCAGAATGTGAGAAAATATGTGCAAACCATATATAGTAAGAGGTTAATATCTAGAATATATAAGAGACTCTTACAACTCAATAGAAAAATATAAAATTTAAAATGGACAAGGGACCTGAACAGACATTTTTCTCAAGAAGATATATGAATGGCCAATATGTACATGAAAAGATGCTCAACATCACTAACCATGAAGGAAATGCAAATCAAAACCACAATGACATATAACCTCACATCTATTAAAATGACTATTATCAAAAAGATAGGAGATACTGCTGTGTTGGTGAGGATGTAGAGAAAAGAGAACCCTTACACACTGCTGGGGGGAATGTAAATTGGTACAGCCATTTCGGAAAACAGTGTGGAAGTTTCTCAAAAAATTAAACATAGAACAATCCTACTTCTGGATATATATGCAAAGGAAATGAAGTAATTATCTCAAAGAGACATCTGCACTCCCATGTTCACTGCAGCATTTTTCACAACAGAAAAGACACCAAAAAAACCTAACCATTCATCACAGATGATTGGATAAAGAAACTTTTTTTTATATAAATACATATATAAGTTATAACATATAGTATACACAAGCGCTCAGTCACTCAGTCATGTCCAACTCTTTTGCCACCCCATGGTTTGTAGCTCCGACAGGCTCCTCTGTCTGTGGGATTTTCCAGGCAAGAATACTGGAGTGTGTTGCCATTTCCTTCTCCAGAAGATCTTCCCAACCCAGGGATAGAACCTGCTTTCCTATATTGGCAGCTTCCTTACCCCTGAGCCACCAGAGAAGCCCGATGAAATATTGTTCAGCCATAAAGGAAGAAAATTCTGCCACGGATGACCCTGGAGGGCATTATGGTAAGTGAAATAAGTCAGACAGAGAAAGACAAATATTGTATATGACATCACTTCTATGTGGAATCTTAAAAAAATACCGAACTCATAGAAACAGAAGAACGGTGGTTACCAGGGACCTGAGACAGGCAAATAGCGAGATGCTGGTCAAAGGCTGCAGACTTTCAGCTGGAAGAATAGTAAGTTCTGAGAGTCTAATGTACAGCATAGTGACTGAAGCTGATAATCCTGTGTCGTACATGTGAAAGTTGCTAAGAGACTTCACCAAAAAAAAGATAAGTGTGTGATGCGAGTCCCTGGAAGGAAAGTTATGACAAACCTAGAGAGCGTGGATGAGACGGTTAGATAATGTCACTGACTCAATGTACATGAATTTGAGCAAACTCCAGTAGACAGTGAAGGACAGGGGAGCCTGGTGTGCTGCAGTCCGTGGGTTCACAAAGAGTCAGACACAACGGAGCGACTGAACAACAGATGTGAGGTGATAGATATGTTAATTAACCAACTTGACTGTGGTAGTTATTCCACTATGTATATCAAATTATCACACTGTACACTTTAAATATATTACAATTTTATTTGTTAATTATATCTTATAGAAAGCTGTACAAGGAGGCAGGGGGAGAATATATAAAAATAACCTAGGTTATAAACATCTGCTTCTCCTCCAGGCTGTAAACTTTGTCAGAGGCAAGGATTATGTTTACTCATCTTAATATTCTCCAGTGGATATAATCAAAATGAACAGAATATCCTAATAGGATCTAGAGGCATCTATGAGTCATCAGAGGCAGGCATGATCCTATAATATGATGGAAAATTACACACTAAAATAAGATAGACTTTGGATTCAGCTAGTAATCTGTACTGCTTTTTACCAAGTTACTTAACCTTTCAAGAATCAATTGCCTCACCTGTGAAACTGAGGACGGTTCACCTAATTCCCAGAGATATTGTAGGAATTAATAAAATGATGTCAGCAAAGTGCTGGGTAACAGTATCCAGTATGTGGGACTATCTAATAAACCTCTCTAGATAGCAGCTTCCTCATCTATAAAACAGAAAGATTTGAAAAGATGGTATTAGAGTCCCCAGTTAGTTTTAAGTCCTTGAATCTACAAGCATTCAGTTGGTCAACAAACATCTGACCTCTGTGATAAAGACTGAAGATACAAGGGTTTTCTTACACTCTAAGAAATTGTTGTCCAATGTAAAGTGGGAACCAGTAAATGCTGGAATAAAGGAAGATAAAACATGGCAAATATATAAAGACAATGAGAGATGTGCAATTCCACCCTTGTGCCAATAGCCCCATTTTATGGATAAGCACCCCTAATGGAAGGGCAAGAGTGAGGTCCAATCCTTCTAACTTCTGTTCTGATGAGTCCTGAGATCTGATTCAGTTCAATGCTCGTGCATCCCCTTGACCTTCACTGCAATATACCACACTTGTTTGCACCTTCAGGGGTAACCCAAGACTGTAGAAGCCAATTATTGACCAAAAAGATCTGCACCATTTTGTATGGATAGATATGCCAAACAGCACTGTCAAAATGTATTTACATAAAAGGAGTAGAGAAAAGGTCATTATGGGAAAGATTAATGTTTATTTTCCTGGCTTTACTGGGTTTAAAATCAGAAGCTTAACTCTTCATTAACACAGGTGATTAAGCTGATTACACTATTTTAACTAGCAATCGGTCAAATGGCTTGATTAGACTAATTTATCATCATTATTCAGACATGCATATATTGAAGATGTTCCTCCTTCCACAAAAGAAAAAGGAGTAGTTTGTGTTTATAAGTCCACAACCCTTTATCAGAAATCCTCCATGTCAAATGGTTTTCTCAGAAATTTCTGGATTTCAGAAAGGTGATTTGGTACATATACCTTTTAGTACATAATGAAGAGTCTAGGAAGACAGTCTGTGATCAAATAATAAGATATATCAATTGCCACATTGAGCAAGATAAATACAGACTATAAAGAGCCTTATGCCCACTCCAGTCAGATTTGACTGCCAAATGAGACAGTTCAAATTTTGCCACTTGAAACAAAAAACTTTGGATTTCCAGAACTTTGGATTTTAGAACTATAAGTGATTACAGATTGTTTTAATTTATGTAGAGCATAACTGGCTAATTCTCATCCAAAACTTCTATTGATCTATCTAGGTTATGCATGCTAATCAATAGCCAGAGTTGTGATCAGAACTCTTACAATGAATGCTGTGGACACGCAAAGAGAAGAAAGGAAGGATATCCATTACGCTACTTCTTACTCTCATGCCCCAGCAGACAAAGCTAATCGGCCATTACCTTTTCTGAGTCTGGAGCAGAAGACGACAAACCGTGGACCACGAGCCAAATCTCACTGCCACCCATTTTTGTAAATAAAGTTTTTTGGAACATAGCCATGCCCTTGAGTTTACTTATCATCTTTATGCTACAATGGCAAAGTTGAATAGTTGCAGCAGAAGCCATATGGTCCAAAAAGCCTAAAATATTTACTATGGTCATTTACAAAAAAAAAAGTTTGCTTACTCCTAGTCTAGAGGTAGCTTCATAATCCTTACTCAGTGCTCCTATCAATTGCTGCCAATAGATCAGAGGTGACAGCAAGAAAAAAACCTATTTTCAACCCTGGCATAGTAGGTCAAAATGATTCATAGTAGTCTCCATTAGTATAGAATGTACAACTTCCCTGCTAAAAGGGAATGCAAGGACTCCACTGTTTTAAGATTTGTTGATGAGAAGATTTATTGATAATAATAGTAATTACACTGTGCACTTCTATGACATAATATACACAAATATCTCAGGTCTCCATAGCCATAATTAGAATCCTTTCCACTTAAAAATATGAGAAATATAAGACTAGAAAGGTTGGAAGTTTTAATCAGAACTAACTGGCACAAGATCTGTTCAATTTTATATTTAAAAATAAGAAAAACGATGACTCTGGTTTTTCTCCCACAGCTTATCTTAGTGTGGTGCCATAATACCCCGAGGTGGGTTTACAAGCTGAGCAGTAGAGGAAATATTCCCAATATTAGATTCACCTCAAAGTGAGGCATGAAATTATCTTGACAAAATAGAGCTCAACATCAGTGGTTAATAGCTGGCCTATTCAAGTTTGTGTCAACATGAAAGAGCTTTTTATCTTGTCTCTGTTTTTATTCAATGTTAACACCACAGTGGGAACCTGTAGGGTTAATTACAGCCTAATGAATGAATGGATGTTCTTCACATAACCTAGAGCTATTTCCACACATAATTCACTCTCCAAGGCCACTCTGCTGACTGGCCATCCACCAACCAACACAAATGCCAATACTTGGAGAAATACAACGCTTTCGCTCAATGACTATATACACAGCCTTCTTCCCACTCAATGTGTGCAGAGTTCTGTCCCAAGTACTGTGGAGAATTTCTGGAACCATAACCCCTGCTTAATGGCCCCAATAATCTTAAAATCTAATTGAAGAAAGAAGGCATACACTCATAAAAATTAAACAATCATACAGAGCTAAATAATTCCAGGCAATTTATGATCATTTGCCAAACTTCAGGCCAACTTTCCAAACACTTCAGCATAAATCATATCATAGCAAGAGTTCAAAACTGTCTGGAAAATTCTTCTCATCTAATATCACTAATGCCTGTTTCAAACAGTGAGATTTTGATTTATTTTGACAACCATTCCCAATGTCAGGATGTGGCAAGCAAGTATGAAAAGATGAATAGACAGGACTTGACAATCTAATTTTATAATATGGATTTTAGAAATATTTATGGGAGAATTTGTTTTATCCTATTTACTATCCATTCTCAAAGAGAATCTTGGACTCCCCAGATATTATAGGCTGCACTTAAGATGTGGGAAATGCCACACCTTTGTCTACAAAGGTGGAAATGAAGAACTAGAGCATTCAGGTGATTTCCCCATCATCACAATGATAGTGGCTAACCAACCTGGATTACTGGTCTAACTCTAAGCTGGTTAGGGAGTAATGCGAAGAGTGGGTTACAACAATTTGGACCACATAAAATTGCAGTAATATTCCCATTAGGCAAAGGTTCTACATGGGTCCAGGTCTATAGAAAATCCAGGATAAGAGCTAAAAGAGTAGCTGGGGATTTCAGATGGTCCCTGAACCCTGATGGTTCAGATGGTAAAAAAATCTGCCTGCAATGCAGGAGACCCAGGTTCAGTCCCTGGGTAAGGAAGATCCCCTGGAGAAGGAAATGGCAACCCACTCCAGTATTCTTGCCTGGGAACTCCCATGAACAGAGGAACCTGGTGGACTACAGTCCATGGGATTACAAAGAGTCTGAGGTGACTGAGCCATTCACACTTTCACTTTCTTGAGTTAGTAGGACATTAAACACTGTTTCAGAGCCAGAGTATCTGCAACTGATTTCAGCCTCCAAAGGAGGTCTGATGAATGCTGGGCAGGTTAGAGAGCAGAGTCTGGATTCATGGCTCCTTTTACTATGGACAGAACTAAAGAAAGGATTTTCTCATGATAGAGAGAAAAGAGCCATTCCCCAACATTTACCAGTGTTTAGGGTGACTAACCACTTTAGCTTTTCCAGAACACCCTTCAACTTGGCACCAAAAGCCCTGCATCCCATGAAACCCATCAATGTCAGGGAAACTGGGATGGTTGGTTACCCTAAAAGGGCCATAGTTTGACCACCATGAGGAATTGGATATTGGGATTGGATAAACAGAACTGCTACTTCATAACAGTCCTCTCTGATGTTTAATGCATGCAGGAAAGCCCCCTGTACCTATTAAAGACTGAGCACTCCTCCAGTTAAGTTTTTCAAGTTTGTGACAAAAGCCATCACTACACAGCAAGTCTGCATCTGGGGATTGTCAGATGTTGGCCAAATCACACCAGAAAAGCACTCTTTTTTGGAATAATCCTTGCTTGAGTTAATCTGGGATTTTTTTAGCCAATTTAATGTGGAAGAAGGAGATATCTTTGTTTCTCTTTCTATTATTTCTTGCTTAAATGGTACCTTTGTCAAAATGTCTGTGATTATACACTGACAAGCACAGTGTAAGTCCTTATAGGTACTTCTTCCATAAAGTCACTCAGTATCTTAGAAACTTTATTTTTAGCAAAGCGCTTTAAATGAGAGGTTTTTTCCAAAACGCAAGTATCGAATGCACAGGTGAGAACAATTCAGTGCTGTGGTCTGCAGGCTGGCCTTGTTCCACAGCAACTCCTTCCGGAAGCCATTCCCACCTCTGTCAGTCGGTGCTGAGGAAACACAAGCCAGTTGGGACACTGGCCTGAACCCAACATCACCATCTTCTGCCCAAAAAACAAGACCCTGTGTCCCAAAGCCAAATATCAATGGGCAAATGGAGTCTGGCTCAAACACTCGTTGTAGCTGACCACATGGGCTGGGCTATGTAAGAGTTCTGGGTTCACCTCTGCAATCCACCATCTGCATGGTCATGAGGAAGTCATGTGACCCGCTTCAGTCTGGGCAAAGCGAGACTGCTGGAATGATGTCTAACCTCTGGCCAGCCACAAAAACAGCTGCAAGTATGATCTACACCTTTGTATTAATGCGTGTCATCAAGATTTGCCTTGTTTATTCATGCAGCAAATATTCATGTGTCTCCTTCCTGCTTTATCAAGCAGGGCCCTGTGCTGGGTGTCTACACCAGTAAATAACCAACATGACCCCTCAGAGTTCATAGTCTCATGGCAGAGAGGCAATAAGAAGAAAACAAACGAGATAAGTATGAATTAAAGTGACCACACCCAGCATGTGGAAGGGGGATAACGAGCAGATTGGGGAGTCCCTATCGGATGGTTTCCACTTTTCCAGTGAAGGATGAGGTAAATTTACCAGCTAAGTGTGATTGGACAGAGGAGGAAAGAAGATTTGAGAAGAAAGAAAAAGGATAAAACAGTCCTCTCAGAGGGGGTCACAGGGAGCTTATAGAGATATTTGACAGATGTCCCAGCAGTACTGGAAAACCTCCCGAGGTCCGAGATCAAGAATGTAAGAGGAATTCAGTCTTCTCAGTTGTGGTTTCCTCTGACGAAGCTCAGAGGCTCAGACACAGGCAGAACACAGCTGGGTTCATCCAGGCAGCAGTTCTCAGCCTTGACTGGCTATTAGAACAACCAGGGAGCTGTTTAACAAATACTGATACCTGGGCTCCTCCTCCAGACACTGGTTCAACTCACCTCAGGGGCCCAGGCATGGATAATTTGGAAAGCTCTCTGGTAGCTCAGAAGGTAAAGAATCTGCCCACAATGTGGGAGACCCAGGTTCGATCCCTGAGTTGGGAAGATCCCCTGGAAAAGGGAATGGCAACTTACTCCAGTATTCTTTCCTGGAGCATCCTCAGGGACAGAGGAGCCTGGCGGGCTACAGTCCATTGGGTCACAGAGTCAGACTGAAGTGACTTAGCGTGTAAGCACTGGTGGTGTTAAAGTGCTTTAGATGATGAGTTCTGAAAAGACAGCATCATAGCCAAAAAGAAGCAGACATCTGCAAGACAATAATACTGACTGAGCAGGGATCACTGACTCGATGGACATGAATTTGAGCAAACTCCAGGAGATAGTGGACGACAGAGGAGCCTGGTGTACTGCAGTCCATGGGGTTGCAAGAGTCAGACACGACTTAACAACAGAACAACAACACAGAACCTAAGCTGGACAAAAAAGAAATGAAGAAAGCTTAGGGAGAATTAATGAACAGTGAGAAATTAGGGTGTTCAATTGACTACAATAAGGCCAAAGAATGGTTATAGTGGGGATTCCTCAAACAGTTAACTAAAAAAAAGAATAAAAAGCCTTTTGTAGGAGCGTGGGCATTAGCATTTCAGATATTAAGGGAATTGTAAAAGTTATTTTGGTGCAGAAAGCTAAGATGTGGCCATGGGAGTGGGTGGCTAACCAGTGCAGAAAAAAGAAAACCACTGCAGATGAGAAAGTGCAGGAACTAAGAGGCCAGGATGTGGTGTAGACCGTCCACCCAGAGGCTGAGGTTGCCAAGAATCAGCGCAGGGGTTGGGTGGAACAGAAGATGCTGAACTAGGGATTAGGTCCACAGTGAGTGAGTGTGGCAAGGACACAATGAGGGACCCAGAGGCAGTGAGTTGGGGGTTCTAGGAAACAAGAAATATTAGCGCAGAAATATAGTCAGTGGAGACTAGAAAGACAGTCTTTTGATCAACAAACCCAGAGTTGCTTGTTTATGAAGATAAACAAAATTGGCAAACCTTTAACTAGACTAAGAAAAAAGAGAGATGACTCAAATTAAGAAAATTATTTTAAAAAGAAGAGACATTACAACTGATACCTCAGAAATGTGAAGAACCAGAAAGACTATTATGAACAATTATATGCCAACAAATTAAATAAATTCAAAGAAATGAATAATTCCTAGAAACATACAACTTACAAAGGCTGAATCACACATATATATGATATAATCATATATATATAAATATATAATGAATGGATATATAACTAATGAACTATATCAAAGAGAAATTAAGAGGCAATCCAATTTACAATGGCATCAAAGACAATAGAATATTAAGTAATAAATTTAACCAAGGAGGTGAAAGACCTATGCATTGAAAACTATAAAACACTAATGAAAGAAACTGAAGAAGACACAAATTCATGGGCTGACACCCCATCTTCTTGAAATGGAAGAATTAATATTGTGGGAAGTCCATTCTATCCAAAGTGACCTAGAGATTCAATGTAATCCCGGTCAAAATTCCAATGGTGTTTTCGACAAAAAATAGAAAAAATTATTCTAAAACTTGTATGGAACCCGATATATATATATATCTGATGGCATACTGAAGTGAAGTGAAATCGCTCAGTCGTGTCCGACTCTGCGACCCCATGGATTGTAGCCCACCAGGCTCCTCTGTCCATGGGATTCTCCAGGCAAGAATAATGGAGTGGGTTGCCATTCCCTTCTCCAGGGGATCTTCCCAACCCAGGGATTGAACCCAGGTCTCCTGCATTTCAGGCAGACGCTTTAACCTCTGGGCCACCAGGGAAGTCCCTGGTGATGGCATATTACTCAACCATAAAAATGAAGAAAACACTGCCATTCGTAACAACATGGATGGACCTGGAGGGCATATGCTAAGTGAAATAAGTCAGACAGAGGAAAAGAAATACTGTATGATGTTTATATGTGGAATCTATTCTTTTAAAAGCCAATTTCATAAAAACAGAATATAAAATGGTGGTTTCCCAGGGACTGGTAAGAAGGAAAAATGGGGAGACTTTGGTCAAAGGATACAAACTTTCAGTTTTATGAAGAGTAAGTGCTGAGATTCTAATAGACTGAATGGTGACTATGGTTAATAATGCAGTGTTATATACTTGAAAGTAGCTGAGTGTAGAACTTAAGCATTCACATAACCAAAAATTAAAAAATAAAGTTAACTATGTGAGGTGATGAATATGTCAATTATCTTGATCTTAATAATCACTCCACCATGTATCTCAAATCATCATGCTGTACACTATAAATGTATACAATTATGTTTGTCAATTATACCTCAAATAAAGTTGAAAAAATTAAAAATAAAGTAAAATTGCAACCCTTGCTTCTAATGCTCCATTTCCCATTCCCTCATTTTCTCATCGCCCTCATTCCCAACCAATTATTGATGCTACCAGGCTTCCCTGGTAGCTCAGATAGTAAAGAATCTGCCTGCAGTGTAGGAGACCCAGGTCTGACCCCTAGGTTGGGAAGATCCCCTGCAGAAGGGAATGGTATCCACTCTAGTATTCTTGCCTGGAGAATTCCATGGACAGAGGAGCCTGGCGGGCCCATGACAAATTATATATTACAATTACATATCATGCTTGCAGTGTGAATTCCCCCTGATATTAGTTGCAGGAGGACAGAGATTTTATCTGTTCTGATCACTGCTCTATTTCCTGTGCTTAGAACACTGTCAAACATCAGGAGATACTCACCACATATTTGTTAAACAGATGACCAAATAAATGAGTGAGGTAACCACTCAGAGAGATGAAGCAGTGCCCAGGGTTCACTCAAAAGCCTGTTGGAGCTGAGAGGTGGAGGGAGGGGACGGTGATAAGGAGACTTAGGTCAGCGAGCATGAGGAAAAACCAAAGTAGTGATCAAAACTTTCAGTCCCCGACTAGAGAGTGTGACTTTATTCTGCCACCCACCAGTTGGGGGAGTGAAGAATATTAATGTGCACTTTCTGCCTCCATCTGTGAGGCAGACGATGTGGGTGGGAGGTAAAAGAAATAAGGCAGGGACTCACACAGAATTCTACTCTAAGAAAAACGCTTAAACATTTGCAAGTAGAATGTGGTGCCGGATGCCTCAGCAGAGAGAGAGATGGACATGTGAATATTATGGTTTGCTGAATAAAATGTGGTCTCAAAACATGAGTCAGAGTCCCCTAGAAAGTCTGGAATTTCTAATAATTGGGTTTCCTCGGTGCAATAGAAAAACATGACCTCATCTCTCCGTATAAGCAGCTATGTTTTCCAGGGTAACACAACTCCAAATTTCTCTTAAAAGGATTTTACTGGAGGAGATAAAAGAAAACTGATGCTCATCTGCATTTTCCTGCCTAATGTCATCGTTATTGCTTGGTTATAATTCTTGAGCAGTCTCCTCCATTCAGGATTTGTTGACATTATTTAAGCTTGCAAAAATATTTTTGAAAGTCAAAGAGAGTCCAGAAACCAAGTCCCTTGCATGATAAAGATTTTTATTACAACTGAAATCATGTGGGTGATACTAGTTCATCCCTTGGGATTTCATGTCCCAGTGAGCAAATCCATATCTCAAATTGGCTCTGGATCTATAGGAGACCAGCCAAAGCTTAAACACAGCAGAGAAGCTTCATTACAGCCAAGGTTCAAAGTCAGAAACGAAGCGCAGGGCTGGCCCTTCTAGAGACAGCAGTTTGGGGGAAGAAGAGAAAAAAGAATTCTGAGTTTAGGAGTGTGTGTGCACTTGTACATGTGTGGATATTTGCATGTGTATGTGTGTGTATAATATAAAATTTAGTGTTACTTGCTCAGTTGTGTCTGACTCCTTGCAATCCCATGGATGGTAGCCTGCCAATCTCCTCAGTCCATGGGATTCTCCAGGCGAGAATACTGGAGTGGATTGGATTCTCCAGGCAAGAATACTGAAGTGGATTGCCATTCCCTTCTCCAGAGGATCTTCCTGACCCAGGGATCGAACCCAGGTCTCCTACATTGCAGGCAAACTCTTTACCATTTGAGCTACAGGGAAGACCTTAATATAAAGTTTAATAGAGCTATTTTCTTCCAAACATACAAATGGCCATTAAATAGCATCATTTAATTGTAAAAATCTAAAATTAAAATAAGTTATGCAATGTGTGTGTGTATATGATCTAAGAAGCATATATTAAGATTTTAGAAGCTAACGCCTGGGTAGAGGTGAACTACAACATGAGAAACAAGGCTGAGGTAGGTAACAGTTTGTGATTAAACTACTAGAGGAGCTTTCAGAGGTCTTGACAATTCACAGAAATCTAAAGGAATCAAAAATGTGCTTTAAGAAAAATGGTTTAGGAGTAGAGGAAAGAGATAAGTGATTTCCAGAAATAGATGAGTAAATCTGTCTATTCAAAGCTATGGTTTTTCCAGTAGTCATGTATGGATGTGAGAGTTGGACTGTAAAGAAAGCTGAGCACCAAAGAATTGATGCTTTTATTTTTTTTTTTTTTAATTTTTTTATTAGTTGGAGGCTAATTGCTTCACAACATTTCAGTGGGTTTTGTCATACATTGATATGAATCAGCCATAGATTTACACTTATTCCCCATCCCGATCCCCCCTCCCATCTCCCTCTCCACCCGATTCCTCTGGGTCTTCCCAGTGCACCAGGCCCGAGCACTTGTCTCATGCATCCCACCTGGGCTGGTGATCTGTTTCACCATAGATAGTATACATGCTGTTCTTTTTGAAACATCCCACCCTCACCTTCTCCCACAGAGTTCAAAAGTCTGTTCTGTACATCTGTGTCTCTTTTTCTGTTTTGCATATAGGGTTATCATTACCATCTTTCTAAATTCCATATATATGTGTTAGTATGCTGTAATGTTCTTTATCTTTCTGGCTTACTTCACTCTGTATAAAGGGCTCCAGTTTCATCCATCTCATTAGGACTGATTCAAATGAATTCTTTTTAACGGCTGAGTAATATTCCATGGTGTATATGTACCACAGCTTCCTTATCCATTCATCTGCTGATGGGCATCTAGGTTGCTTCCATGTCCTGGCTATTATAAACAGTGCTGCGATGAACATTGGGGTGCACGTGTCTCTTTCAGATCTGGTTTCCTCAGTGTGTATGCCCAGAAGTGGTATTGCTGGGTCATATGGCAGTTCTATTTCCAGTTTTTTAAGGAATCTCCACACTGTTTTCCATAGTGGCTGTACTAGTTTGCATTCCCACCAACAGTGTAAGAGGGTTCCCTTTTCTCCACACCCTCTCCAGCATTTATTGCTTGTAGACTTTTGGATAGCAGCCATCCTGACTGGCGTGTAATGGTACCTCATTGTGGTTTTGATTTGCATTTCTCTGATAATGAGTGATGTTGAGCACTTTTCATGTGTTTGTTAGCCATCTGTATGTCTTCTTTGGAGAAATGTCTGTTTAGTTCTTTGGCCCATTTTTTGATTGGGTCATTTATTTTTCTGGAATTGAGCTTCAGGAGTTGCTTGTATATTTTTGAGATTAATCCTTTGTCTGTTTCTTCATTTGCTATTATTTTCTCCCAATCTGACGGCTGTCTTTTCACCTTACTTATAGTTTCTTTTGTAGTGCAAAAGCTTTTAAGTTTCATTAGATCCCATTTGTTTAGTTTTGCTTTTATTTCCAATATTCTGGGAGGTGGGTCATAGAGGATCTTGCTGTGATTTATGTCGGAGAGTGTTTTGCCTATGTTCTCCTCTAGGAGTTTTATAGTTTCTGGTCTTACATTTAGATCTTTAATCCATTTTGAGTTTATTTTTGTGTATGGTGTTAGAAAGTGTTCTAGTTTCATTCTTTTTGCAAGTGGTTGACCAGTTTTCCCAGCACCACTTGTTAAAGAGGTTGTCTTTTTTCCATTGTATATCCTTGCCTCCTTTGTCAAAGATAAGGTGTCCATAGGTCCGTGGATTTATCTCTGGGCTTTCTATTCTGTTCCATTGGTCTATATTTCTGTCTTTGTGCCAGTACCATACTGTCTTGATGACTGTGGCTTTGTAGTAGAGTCTGAAGTCAGGCAGGTTGATTCCTCCAGTTCCATTCTTCTTTTTCAAGATTACTTTGGCTATTCGAGGTTTTTTGTATTTCCATACAAATTGTGAAATTCTTTGGTCCTAGTTCTGTGAAAAATACCGTTGGTAGCTTGATAGGGATTGCATTGAATCTATAGATTGCTTTGGGTAGAATAGCCATTTTGACAATATTGATTCTTCCAATCCATGAACACGGTATGTTTCTCCATCTGTTTGTGTCCTCTTTGATTTCTTTCATCAGTGTTTTATAGTTTTCTATGTATAGGTCTTTTGTTTCTTTAGGTAGATATACTCCTAAGTATTTTATTCTTTTTGTTGCAATGGTGAATGGTATTGTTTCCTTAATTTCTCTTTCTGTTTTTTCATTGTTAGTATATAGGAATGCAAGGGATTTCTGTGTGTTAATTTTATATCCTGCAACTTTACTATATTCATTGATTAGTTCTAGTAATTTTCTGGTAGAGTCTTTAAGGTTTTCTATATAGAGGATCAGAATTGATGCTTTTGAACAGTGGTGTTGGAGAAGACTCTAGAGAGTCCCCTGGACCGCAAGGAGATCCAAACAGTCCATCCTAAAGGAAATTAGTCCTAAATATTCATTGGAAGGACTGATGCTGAAACTCCAATACTTTGGCCACCTGATGCAAAGAACTGACTTACTGGAAACGACCCTGATGCTGGGAAAGATTGAGGGCAGGAGGAGAAAGGGACGATGGAGGATGAGATGGTTGGATGGCATCACCAACTCAATGGACATGAGTTTGAGTAAACTCTGGGAGTTGGTGATGGACAGGGAGGCCTAGCATGCTGTGGTCACATGGGTCGCATGCGACCTATGAGGCCTAGCATGGGGTCGCAAAGAGTCGGACACGACTGAGCGACGGAACTAACTAACTAGCTAAATCTGTCAGGGCTGGAAATCAGGAGAAGGGCCCCAGGTCTCCATGGGCAGGTCCCAGGACTGCAGGTCTAGTCAGATGCTAGGGGCACTGAGAGGGACAGTGTAGATAGAGTGAAGCCAGGCTCCTCTCAGGGAAAGATCCTGTTTATCCAAAACTAGGTTTGGAAGTGAATGAACTAGTGATAGGGCATCATCTTTTAGTCACTCATTCATACACTCAATGATCACCCATAGCAAACTATTAATTTGGGAGTCCTGAGCCACTGTATGTGAATAAGAAGTCCACCTACATTGGCAGAGAGATCACGGAGAGAAGGAAAGGACCTGAGACCCCACAGAGAGAACCGAGGACCCAGTTCACTCAAGCCTCACTCACGGCAACCTCAGCATGTGAGTCAAGAAGCCGTTTTGGACATCCCAGCCTCCGCAGAGAGAAAGAGAGCAGAGACAGGACAGTAAAGGTCTGCCTGCAATGCAGGAGACCCCGGTTCAATCCCTGGGTCTGGAAGACCCCTGGAGAAGGGATGGCAACCCACTCCAGCATTCTCGCCTGGAGAGTCCCATGGACAGGGGAGCCTGTGGACTACAGTCTGCCCTGTACACCTATGTCCTTCCTCTCATCAGGATTTAAGAGTTTATGTTTCCTCCCCTTGAATGTGGCATAGCTCTGTGACTGCTTCAGCTAACAGGAGGCAGCACGTGTGAGAGGCTGGGGCTCCCAGGCCCAGGTTTTAAGGGAATCTGCAGTTCTTCCTTCTTTCTTGGACAGCTTGATCTTGGGACACACCCTCCCTGAACTCAGCTCCTACATTCTAAAAGCCCAAGCCAAATGAAGAGGTCACCGAGAAGAGAAGAGTGGGATTAGGGCCAAAAGCCACAGCTCAGCTCTTGACTGACAGTCATCAGCTGCCAGTCGTGTGAGTGAGTCATCTCAGAAGCTCCAGTTTCAACAGCCCCCAAATGACTGCAGCTCCCGCCAGCATGAGGAGATGTAGAAGTAACCATCTGGCTGATCTTACTCAACCCTGAACTGTGATAGAGAATAATTGGTGCTATTATAAGCAGTGGGATTGTGGGGTGGCTTATTATGTAGCTTTGCATTTCCAAATTCATGGCAGATATTAATCATTGGAATTTAGGAGTGGGAATTTTGAATTCCTGAGAATTCTTGAAAATTCCCGAAATTATGTTATTTTTTAATATTTCTAATATTCCTTAAAACTTTATTCATTATTACAGATTGCTTTTAAAAGTTTTAATAAATAAGAAATATTAAATTTAGTAGTATTTTCAAAGAGAGCCTAGAATATTCATTGGAAAATACCAACAAACATTATTGGGTAGTATTCAAGTAAATGTAACATTTTAATCTCCTAGCAAGTACTAACAAAATCATGTGTCTAAATACCCAAGTTAAGAGCTTATTTTGCTTCTAATACATATTATTTCTTGGAGCATCACTCATCGGATTTGCATAAAATATACTGTGCATATAAACTCATTCATTTGTATTTTATTTTTAAGAAGGGTTCACCATCAGAAATAGAGCCACAAACCCACACTTCTAACAGCATGGCTGATTGGGTTATGACCGATACTTTCCCATGCATCCCTGTCCCATTACCCCTAAGTTGTTGACACATGTGTGCCTGTGTACTCAGCCCCTTCATTGCGCCCAACTCTTTGCGACCTTATGGACAGTAGCCCACCAGGCTCCTCTGTCCATGGGATTCTCCAGGCAAGAACACCGGAGTGGGTTGCCATTTCCTTCTCCAGGGGATCTTCCCCAGCCAGAGATCAAACCCATGTCTCCTGCAGCCCTTGCATTGCCGGTGGATTCTTTACCGCTAAGTCACCAGGGAAGCCCGTTAACCTTTATACTTGATTCCAAATATCACTGTTTTCTGCTCTTGCTTTCTACTTGACATCAATGGATTCCTTAGAACCAGGAACAGTCTCTGTGCTGTGTTCATCCTTACAAAAGTATGTTATTTTCTCCAATTTTCCTGATTTTATGACTGGCTTGTCTTGGGATTTATGATTCAGAAAAACATGTAAATTTCGCAAGAAATACCAAGAAAGAAATCCCACATGGAAACACTAAGAGATAACAACATCCATATTCAGCCTGAGTTTCTAGGTAATCAAACTGATAACAAATATGGTTTCTACAGTCACTGAGCTTACAGATGAGTAAAGAAAATGAATACTAAACAAATGAGCAGAGAGATAACTATTCAATCACAAACCACCATGGGTCCCACAACCACAAGCGAGGCCCTTTCCCAGATGAAGATGGGAAGCTGCCAAATGAGGAAAAAAAAAGAAAAAAAAAAACAAGCTGGATTCTATAAAACAATCTTGAAGAGAAGCCCCAGATCTTCGCACCATCAGAGTAGTGACTACAAAGTTACAGGGGGTGGTGGTGGGGTAGGAAATAAAGTGAACTCAACTGAGAAAACCCTGGTTTGGAAGTTTTCTTAGAAGGGCCATTCACCATGAAGAACATCTATTCAGCTACCACCCTCTACCAACTGGGGCCAGTATTTTGAGGCTACTGCAACCTGCCTAAGAGGTGAAGGATTCACTAAGCAAAGTGATATGGTGAATCCTATTTTTACAATATCACTATATTTCCTCACAATTTACACCTTTTTCCCAAACCCATTACTTTTTCTTTATAGATATAATGCACTTTCACAATTAACGCTAATTTCCTGTGATTTGTGGTCATTTCTTGTGACTTCTCAACAAATATCTCTGTTGGTGCTAGTAATTAAAAGGGAAGACAAAGGTCCTTAAACAGGCTTCCAGCAAGCATATCACACCTTCCTGAGACATGCCCAGTTCACCATGTTCACCACTCACAGAGATGATTCACTCCACCTTCTGGATGCTTCCTGAGTTAATGACCCACCTGACAATAAAGATGGAACCTCTGTAATCTGACCCCTGAGGACTTGGGAAGGTTCTATCATGTGAACTCTTCTAGGCATTTGCTGTGGCTTTAATTATGTCTAACTATAAAATGTGATAAGAAAACGACCTGGTTAATTTAAGAGTTCCATCAGTTTACGCTTTCTTGCTACTTACAAAAATCCCCTTACACCACCAGGCAATTTCCCATATAGGCAGAGGACAGATTTAAGAGTGGCCAGAGCAGGACTTAATGCCATGGAACAGCCTATGCCGGCCAGCTTCAATCATTCCTGTCACTAAGCCTTGCTCTCCCCTTGTAAAATGCTGCATGATACCCATAAGCCACCACCACTTAGGACTAATTGTGAGATTCCCCAGGATGTAAGTTGAATTGCTGTAAGGAGAAAAAGCAAGAGGAAGAGAAGGAAATGGACAAAAAGAATGAAAGTGATGGATTTTTTTTTTCCAACCATGGCTAAGGAATCAGACGCAGTCAATAATACTTAACATGTTTTGAGAAATTAGCCTGGCTCCATGAAATCCTCTCAAAGATCTGACTCAGTTAGTGAAAATACCTTAAGTTTATATGAGAAATTGCTTTCCAAAAACATCATGCAATTCACAGCCAATCCTCAGAACATCTCAGTATGGCAAAGGAAGGGGACAGAGAAACGAGTTGGTAACTAAGCGTGCCCAAGGACACGCAGGCAGTGGTACCAGAGGTTTGCTCGCATTTCATGATCTTCAATGCCAGGTGCATTCCTCCCAGCACACAGCTCCCCACAAAAAGTGACTCAGAATAATGGACCAATTCACTTCTTCCCTGAACTCCCAATAATCACACGGTCTTGAGGCTTGGGAAGCCCCCTTCTCTGCCTCTCATGACGGGCCTTAGAACATTAACCATGATCCAAAGCTAACCTGAGAGGGAACTTGGAGGAGACTTAAGGGGAGTCAGTTTATTTTGGATTTAGCCAGATGAATTTCAATCTCAATTAGACATCTTGGAACACAGTGTAAAATTTAACCTGGGTTATTTGATTCTCACACTTCATCAGTTGAATGGAATGAATTCTGATCTACCTAACTCCTCCAGGCAAAAGGCTGGTGGGCTAAGGTGTTTCCGTATTGTTGGCATGAATGTCTCTTGGAGAAAGCTATGCAAAGCCTTGTTCCAAACACTGAGGTGAAAATAGGAGTGGAATGGTGGGATGGCTCTGCTCACACAGCATCTTTGATGGGCCCAAAAGGAAAATGGCACACTCAAGCCTACTCCAACCCTGTCTATCCCTTGGGACATCATAGGCTAATATAAGTTATGAGAAAATGCATAAATAAGCAATGTTGGTCATGTTGGCAACTCCTTAAAATCCCACATTGTTGTTGCTGTTCAGTCTCCCAGTAGTGTCTGACTCTCTGTGACCCCATGGACTGCAGTACATCAGGCCTCCCTGTCCTCACCATCTCCCGGAATTTGCCAAGTTCATGTTCATTGCACCGGTGAAGCCATCCAGCTGTCTCATCCTCTGATGCCCTCTTCTTCTCCTGCCCTCATTCTTTCCCAGCATCAGGGACTTTTCCAGTGAGTCATGTTTGCATCAGATGATCAAAATACTGGAGCTTCGGCTTCAGCGTCAGTCCTTCCAGTGAATATTCAGAGTTGATCTCCCTTGAGATTGACTGGTTTGATCTCCTTGCTGTCCAAGGGACTTTAAGGAGTCTTCTCCAGCACCACAGTTCAAAGGCATCGATTCTTTGGCATTCTCCTTCTTTATGGTCCAGCGCTCACAACCATACATGACCACTGGGAAAAACGTAGTCTTGACTATATGGACCTTTGTTGGCAGGACAATGTCTCTGCTTTTCAACACATTGTCTAGGTTTGTCATCACTTTCCTGTTAAGAAGTAATCGTCTTCTGATTTCATGCCTGCAGCCACTGTCTGCAGTGATTTGGGAGCCTAAGAAGAAGAAATCTGTCACTACTTCCACATTTTCCCCTTCTATTTGCCAAGAAGTAATGGGGCCAGATGCCATGATCTTAGTTTTTTCAATGTTTAGTCTTAAGCCAGCTCTTTCACTCTCCTCCTTCACCCTCCTCAAGAAGCTCTTTAGTTCGTCTTCACTTTCTGCCATTAGAGTGGTATTATCCACATATCTGAGGTTGTTGATGTTTCTCCCGCCTATCTTGATTCCAGCTTGTAACTCATCCAGCCTGGCATTTCTCATGATGTGCTCAGCATATGGGTTAAACAAACAAGGTGACAGCAGACAACCCTGTCATACTCCTTTCTCAATCTTGAACCAATCAGTTGTTCCACACAGAGTTCTAACTGTTGCTTCTTGACCTGCATACAGGTTTCTCAGGAGACAGGTAAGATGGTCTGGTAATCCCATCTCTCTAAGAGCTTTACACAGCTTGTCATGATCCACCCAGTCAAAGGCTTTAGCATAGTCAATGAAACAGAGATAGATGTTTTTCTGAAATTCCCTTGCTTTCTCTATAATCCAGCGAATGTTGGCAATTTGATGTTTAGTTCCTCTTTCTTTTCTAAACCCAGCTTGGACATCTGGAAGTTCTTGGTTCGCATAATGCTGAAGCCTAGCATGCAAGATTTTAAGCATGAGCCTTACTAGCATGAGATATGAGTACCATTGTCTGATGGTTAGCACATTCTTTGGTACAACCCTTCCTGGGAATTGGGATGAGGATTGACCTTTTCCAGTCCTGTGGCCACTGTTGGGTCTTCCAGAATTGCTGACATAACGAATGCAAAACCTTTAAGGATTTGAAGTTCTGCTGGAATTTCATTGCATCCACTAGCTTTATTAAGATCCCATGGTGGTGGTTTAGTCACTAAGTCGTGTCCGACTCTTGCGACCCCATGGACTGTAGCTAGCCAGGTTCCTCTGCCCATGGGATTCTCCAGGCAAGAATACTGGAGTGGGTTGCAATTTCCTTCTCCAAGTAAGATCCCATACTACTACCTAAATCCAACTATCTTATCTTCCCTCCAGGGACCCTTCTCTTCCCCACACTTCTTATACCTGGACTCTTCAACTCAACCAAGCCAATCTATGAAGCACTCATCCACAAGACACCACTTTGCTGTCTTAGGCGCGCCACGTCACAAACATCCCCCTTTCAGGACCAACTACATAATTTGTGGGGCCCACAGCAAAGGTGAAATGTGGGTCCCCTCGCTCAAAAATCATTAAGAACTGAACGTGCTAAGTGCAGAGCAGTAAAACAAGCATGGGGCCCTTCTCAGTTTAGGGCCAAGTGATTGTCTAGGTCACGTGCCCTGGCCCTACCGCCTCCTCCTCCATTGGAGACAAGACCATGCCCTCCTAGCAAGCTTCGTCAGTTAAAGCTGATCTACGTTCAACCAGAGCCCAAGGGTTGATATGTTGATCTTGGTATTTATGTATTTTTTTACCAAAAGGATTATAAAGCCCTCTTTAAAAACAACCCTACATTTTTATTTTTAATCCCTCAATGGTACATAGCATGATGCTTCATGTATGTGTTATTGTGCTCAGTCACTCAGTTGTGTCCGACTCTTTACAACTCCATGGGCTGCAGCCCACCAGGCTCCCCTGTCCATGGAATTTTCCAAGCAAGAAAACGAGTGGGTTGCCATTGCTTCTCCAGGGGATCTTCCCAATTCAGGGATAGAACTGGTGTCTCTTGCGTCTCCTGCATTGGCAGGCAGATTCTTTATTTACCACCAGTACTACCTGGGAAGCACTAGTATACAGTAGGTATCAGTGAAATGATTGTTTTCTGAAGAAAGCTTCAGAACAATCCTGAACTACATTCTGACTCAATAGGGTTTCCATGCTTGGCTCCAGCTCAAGCGGCAACACCACTCCTGTTGAGCAAGCAATACTATATAAGCTGGGATCTTCAGGAGAGCTCCGGGGAAGTGGGGAGGAGGGCATCCAGAATCCGCCTGCACTGGACTCCATTCGATAGGTCTGCAGAAAGAACGGCCCCTGCCAGGAAGCCAAATACTCAACCTTGTTTGAACCTGGACTCCAGAGCTATAGCAGGAAGAGACAGGGATAAGGTCAGTAAATTGACAATATGGTTCTTCGAAGGCTCTGGGGGTTGGCAGGGAGATGTCCCCCGAGTGTTTCACTTTTAAGCCCACATTCATTCTTGTGGCCACGGGTTGTAACTTTCCTGTTGTACTACATGGCCGGGTCTCATCAGACAGATGTTTATATGCTGATGTCAATCATTTCTTTTTTGTGCCGCTTGCCTGCTGCAGCCCACAGAGGGGAGGTGATTCTTGCTCCTTGATCTATTGATGTTGGTTATTTTTATGACATTATTTTCTCTCATGCTTTGATACCTATCAAGTTCTCACATCTACAGGGAGCAGGGGGTTATCCCAGAATCAAAGCACAGGGTCGGTGCATCAGAAGAGTGTGGATGAGAGCTGATGTGAGTTTTTTAAAGAGCTTTGCCACCATCCATCATTTTTGGAATTTCCAACAATGATGATCTTGCATCCAACAGCACTCTTTGCAGAACGACAGCCAAATGCTTTGGAAACAGTAGTCCATTCATCCTCCGTCATGAGTGAGTTCCATGCTAACTGTTTAAGTCTCTATTTGGACATAAGAGAAAAATTAGAGAGACACCTCATTTTTCAGAAGGTCACTTTTCTGGCATCTTCCATCATTCAGTAGGCAAATGAGAGCTAAGAACCTCTGAGTGGCCAACAGATCCACCAAAGCCCTTACAATACGTTCACAAAGGAAGCCCTCCCTCTGAAAGCTGATTGTTCTGCCTTTAAACACAATTCTGATGAGATCAGGTATCTAGTTTCACAGCCAATGAAAGACAAAGTGCTATCATGGTAGGAAGGACAGGAGGGCACAGTCAGGCAGAGAGACAGCAGAGATGGAAAACAAACAGAGCCCTGGGGGTAGGGGAGAGCCCCTCATTTCCCTGAGTCTCGCACACACCTGCCCCTGCAGACGTTCTGCACCTTCCCCATTTGGGCAAGGTGGTTTCACAGCCATCTACACGCGCTGGGCTCAGTACTGGAAAGCCATTTCCCAGGGTCTCTGGTCATCAGTGCAATGTACTTTCACAGCCTTCTATACACACTGGCCTCAGTGCCTGGAATGTCCTTTCCTAGGGTCTCTGGTCATCAATCACCTACTCATCCTTTGAGATCCAACCTAAATATCCCCTCCTCTGGGAGACCTTCCCATCACGTTTGTCCACCTGTGCCACTGAATTAAATGTAGATCATAAGGTATCTTTCTGCCATCCCTGGCCAAACTCAGCAGTTCCTGAGAGCAGAGATTATTTTGCATATACCTTTGTATCCACACTGCCTCAACCACGGTACGCACTCCGTAAATATTTGCTCAAAGAAGGAATTACCTATGGAAAGGAGAGAGGGTGAAGACATACAGAAGACACGAGTCCTGGCAGGGATAAAGATGCGGACGTAGAGGATGGTCATGGGGGCACAGAACGGAAAGAGGGGGTTGGGACAAAAGGGGGGCATGGCAAAGACACGTATACACTGCTGTGTGTACACGAGGGTGCAGGTGGAGGCCGCCGCATAGCACGGGGAGCTCAGCTCAGCGCCTCGTGATGACCCAGAGGGGTGGCCTGGGGCGGGGGCAGAGACGCTAAAGAGGCAGCGGGCAAATATATGCACGCAGCTGATTCACTTTGTTGTTCGGCAGAAGCTAACCCAATGTCGTGAAGCAGCTGTACTCCAAAAAGAAAGTAAGATAAAAAGTAAAAACCCACAAGTCCCAGGGATTATCACCCTGAAACACAGCCTCTAGATTGAATGACAACCCACACTGAGGACGATAAATTATTTAGGAAAGGTTAAGATATGTTCCACATCCTTTGTGTTGCAAGGCAGGTAAATGTGTAGCCGATTTTTAGAAGGATTTTGATAATAACTACAGAAAAGTCATTTACTTGAAACACCTCACCTGAGTTAATATTTAATAGGTGCGGAGCTACTATCAATATTATTTACTCAGTGTTTGAACCAAAAGGAACGGGTATTTTTAAGACAGGAACTCTGACCCCTAAATTCAAGCTTCCCTTCCCTCTCGGCCCCTGCTAGAAGCATCGCGTGACCTGCCAGAGGTCGGCGACACGTGCATCCCTTGTTTAAGTAATGGAACCCAGAAGACTGCCATCAAAACACAGCCGTGCAGACTGGTGGCTACTGCAGACACAGGGAGTTTTCTGCTTCCGAGGCAAGGAGATCCTGTTCCTTTTTTTCTTTTGGCACAATTCTGCTTATGGCTCAGGCCTAAGAAAGCAGATGATGCTATCGAAATATTTGTTAATAACGATATCACTTGTCCAAACAAGCCATTTATATTCCACTTTTCAAAAAGTAAGCTGCAGTGGTGGGGCTGAGAAAAGCATGTGAACACCACCTGCCACTTCATCTCTTCACATCTAACTGCACCGGTGACACGTTTAAAATCCAGCCCTAACCATGCCAGGAGGTGACGGCGCGTTACTAAATAGTAAACCCCGTACCTTTAGGGGAGGTGACAAAGCCCACTGCTTAATGTTTTCTGGGCATCTTCCATGTGTCCAACAGCACCATGCCCTAAGTCTGGGGCAGTAAGCATTCTTTCCAGAAGAATACAAACACTGCTTCTAACTCCCATTCAAGCTCTAACCTAGGAAAGCATCCCATTTTTGGTGACTGTGTGACTTCAACTCAATCACCTCCAGTTCTGTACCTTCACCTCTTGACCCTGAACTTCCGTGACCCAGGAGCAGGAGAGACGAGCTGAACTGAGAGAGGGGCCGTAAGCAGCACGCCTGGACATGTCCCCCACCCACCATTTCCAGTCTCGATGACTTTCAAGGTTAAACACCTTTCTTTTCAAAGTCACAGCCATGGGCAGATTCATGGCAGCTCTGCAAAGCACACTCCAGTTCTGAAAACCTGCCCACTGCCACCACTTTAAAAGGAATAACTGCTTTCATCTTCAGTGGGTTGTCAGGCCCAAAAAGGAACGTCATGCCAGGCTGTAGCAAAGCCAGGCCAGGCTGACTGCACCGCTAAGAAAGAGCACCTAGACACCCAGTTTCAGGGAGACAGCTGAAACTGTGAGAAGGAACAGGGCCAGGACATCTTAACAGGGTCAGAATGAGACCCAGACACCCCACAGAGGCTTCCCATTCACCCCCAAGTACCAACCGAACATGATCCCAAGGAAGGTCGTGGCCAAATGGTAGTGGCAGTGCGGGATGATGGCATTGAGAATGTGCTATTGTAACGGCCATTCCTCAAGTCCTCTACAAGTGAAAAATAATAATAATAATACTTTAGTGAAGAATTTAAAAAAATACAATGATAAAAACCTTTTCATTCTAATTCTACGACCAGGAAATCAGAAAGACAAGAACAAAGAAGGCATCCACAATCCCTACCTTTTCACCATGGCCTGAAAAAATATCGAATGAGAATATTCTATCAAGTGTAGCTTATGTGGCGCCAGATGGTAAGCAATGTATAAATGTCCCTGAAAAAAGGGGGTGGAATTCATAGGCTAGATTTCTGGATGTTCACTGGTCTCTTTTTCTAGGAACTGACTGATACTTGCTAAGTAGGAGTGTCTTAAAACAGAATTGAAGAGGGTTGGAGTCCTTGGACTGCAGGGAGATCAAACCAGTCAATCCTAAAGGAAATCAACCCTGAATATTCATTGGAAAGATTGATGCTGAAGCTGACCTTCCAGTATTTTGGCAAAGAGATGACTTATTGGAAAAGACCCTGATGCTGGGAAAGATTGAAGACAAAAGGAGAAGCAGGCAGAAGAGGATGAGATGGTTAGATAGCATCACCAACTCAATGGACATGAATCTGAGCAAACTCCAGGAGATAGTGAAGGGCAGGGAAGACTGGCGTGCTACAGTCCACGGAGTCACAAAGAGTCGGACACAAATAAATGAGTAAACAACAACCAGCTTTTGTTTGTTACATTTGAAAGGAAGCTTAGAGCTCATCTAGTCCAGAGGTCCACTGTGCCTGGGAGGTGCTCTCAGACCCATGCCCCAGCCTTCACCATGGTCCAAGTTCCCAGCCAACAGGCTCCCAGCTGGCTTTGGCCAATGGGAAGCACTGGGTGGACACCAGAAAGCAGGAGGAAGGGAGAGGTCAGAGTACTGCCCCTCACTTCCTGAGGCAGCAGGAGGTCCCCAGCAGAGGGCTCATCTCCTCTGAGGCTCCAGCCCAGACAGCACCTCTCTCCACGGCCCCCGCTCTCAGGGAAGCCCCAGTGCAGGTTCAACACTGGCCAGATGGCCCAGTCTCTGGGCCCTCTAACCACCAGCTTTTCCCTTTGTCCCTCTACTCCTATGGGCAATGCTTGTTTTTCTTTCTAATCTCCAATTGCCTTATTGGCCAGTGTAACCTGGATGAAATAACCCCTGACTAGATTGTTGTTCAGTCTCTCAGTCGTGTCTGACTCTTTGCAACCCCATTGACTGAAGCGCGCCAGGCTTCCCTGTCCTTCACTATCTCTTAGAGTTTGCTCAAACTCATGTCCATTGAGTCGGTGATGCCATCCAACCATCTATTCCTCCGTTAGCCCCTTCCCCTCCTGCCCTCAGTCTTTCCCAGCATCATGGTCTTTTCTCATGAGTCAGCTCTTCGCATCAGGTGGCCAAAGCATTGGAGCTTCAGCATCAGTCCTCCAAATGAATATTCAGGGTTGATTTCCTTTAGGACGGACTGATTTGATCTCCTTGCAATCCAAGGGACTCTCAAAAGTCTTCTCCAACACCACAGCTCAAAAGCACCAGTTCTTCGGGTCTCAGCCTTCTTTATGGTTCTACATCTAGACTACCTAGAGTCCTTTGGGGGCCCCTGCTCCACCTTCACTGATATACATAACATCTGAATCCTCTCTACAATGTTTCTCTCAGGTATCTTTATAAGCTTTGTTTAATGCTTCCAAAGACTTGGAACTCATTACCTCACAAAGCTACCTAGTCCTAATAGATTGGTATAAAATTCTTCCTTATGCTGCCAAGGTATGCCTCCCAGTAACCTTTAGGTAAGGGGGGTGAGGTAGGGGAGGTGCCTTCAAGCAGCTCCATAGCCCACAGTTGTCCCCCTTCCCAGGCAAAGACAAGGCTGGAGCTGAGTTTGTGATCTGATTTGAAGGGCAATTAGAAGGTCCTTTTGAAATTCCACCATTTCTGATTCATCTTTTAATATTAAAATTCTGACACGTCAAATTTTTTGCATGCGTGCATGCATGGTAAGTTTCTACTTTACACAAATACCACATTAGGAAGAAAATGCACGAAGTTGCTATCACTTATGAAACTCTTCAGAGGAATTTATTCTATTTATTTCCTTAAAACTGTTAGTTGAGAGCCAGGCCCTCTGTAAACGGGGTCTGGATAAAATAAGGGCTGGAAGAGCAGTCACTGGGGAGCAGCCAGGAGTCCTGGGGTGGAGGCAGCCTAGGAAAGTGGCCCAGGCTGGGGCTCTGAGCTGCCAAAGGGAAGAAAAGTCACTGGAAAGAGAAACAGAGAAAGCAGAGGGGAGAGACCCCTCCGAACACTGTTGCCTCTGCCTCCTCCCCCCAGACCCCCAGCCCTCCTCCTGCCCTTCTTCCCTCTGCATTTGGGCAGATGGGAGCTTCGTGGGCAGACCTATCATCACTCTGACAAATGAAACAAAAGAAAATGCCCATAAAATCACTATTTGCATTTATATGTCCAGTTCCTACAAGTTTTCACGAATGTCTTTGGTAAGCACGGCAGGACTTTAGCAGTGCAGCTCAAGAAGATATTTAATCCAGCTGCCCTCTTCCCAGAAAGTAAACAGATAATAAAATAAATCTAATCAGCATTCCTTTTCACTTAGCTGAAATTAAATTTTACTCATCATGGGTAAGTGGCTAATTACATGTTTAGTGTAAAGAAAATTCCGAGGACATTCCCTTATTTACTTTCTTCTTGTGTCAATAGATGAGAAGACACTGGCATTCAGATGGAGGTGGGAACAGCTGGCTGCTGATGCCAACTCACCTTTCATAGCCTGAATTCAGAGCAAGACAAAGCAAACAGGAGAGACACCAGAATTAAATTGCCTTCAACCCCAGTCCAGGCAATCTGCCCATTGATTTGCAGCAAGCACAAGTGCTGATGAAATGGCTTCTGAAATGAATTGATCCCTGGGATCCAAGAGTGAAAAAAAAATTCTTGAGTGATTACTATGCACTAGGCATTTCTTACATGGATGCGTCATCATAACCCCATGAGGTAAGTACTATTTTTATACTCATTTTGTGTGCTCAGTCGCTCAGTCGTGTCTGACTCTGCGGCACCATGGACTATAGCCCGCCAGGCTCCTCTGTCCATGGAATTTTCCAGGCTCGAAAACTGGAGCGGGTTGCCATTTCCTACTCCAGGGGATCTTCCCGACCAGCATCTCCCGTGTCTCCTGCATTGGCAGGCAGATTCTTTACCACTAGTGCCACCTGGGAAGCCCCAGACTCATTTTGCAGCGGTGGAAAGCAAAGGTTGAAAGGATAAAAAGCATCTCCAAGGTCAATCAGCTGGTAAATGAGGTATGGAAATCTGACGCTGAAGGCCATACTCTTAACTATGACATCGCCTTTGTGGCCAAGAGGGCTCCTTTCCTGACACTTCACAGCTCCCATGTTCTCACACTAAGGGAACCCAAGAGTCCTGAGAGCCTATGTCAGTCATGGAAGTTTTCCTCAAAGAACACTCACAGTGTGAAGCTAAATCACAGTACCGGTCATCCCTGACCTGCTCCATCTTCCTCGTCTGGCCCTATTCCAAGAACATGTCTGGCTCCAAAGCCACCTTTCGGGTGACAGACCTCCCATATGCAGCTTGTTTCTCAGAGCTCTGTCACTCCGCTCAGCCTTCCAATCTGGGAACCACGGCTGCATCCAGCACGCTGGCAGAGAGAGCACTTTCTGCAAAGTGTTTAGGGAATGAGGCAGACTGTACAATTCACAGGCTTGTTAATGAGAGCTGTATGTTTAATTCCCCATGCTCTAAGCAAGACCCAGGGGTATTCTTTTTTAACTCAGGAAAAACATAAATGCAAATAATTCCATACAAATAGAACTGTCCTGAATTAGAACTGCTCAAATGAGCCTGTGTACAATTATTCCAGCTCCTGATCATTACTAATCGAAGCTTATGTTTATACCATTACATTGTAACACACTCCAAACAAATGGGCTCCATCTCTGAAGAAGGGACTTTTGTCATATTTTCTTTTGCTGAGCTTTATACATCCTAAGTCATTATCAGCACCCTACTAAATTTTAAATTCATTTCCTTTTATTTTATAACTTTCTTTTAATTTTATCTGGAGACATAGTTAAACAAAATCTGCTTAAACCTAAAGACCTGATATTGGTCACATGGAAACTCTAGATAATGATAAGAAACAAGTCAGATCACACTGTCTGGGTAATGCCGACAACATGGAAGAAAAGTTCATCAGTAAAATTATTGCTCAGCTATAAATGTTCTTATCCCTTGTGGCTCAGGTAAAGAATATGCTTTCAATGCAGGAGACCCAGATTCGATCCCTGGGTTGGAAAGATTACCTGGAGAAGGGAATGGCAACTCACTCCAGTAGTCTTGACTGGAAAATCCTATGAAGAGAGGAGCCTGGCAAGCTACAATGCATGGGGTCACAAAGAGTTGGACATGACTGAGCGACTAATACCTTCATAAATGTTTTCATCGAAACATACCCCCAAATAGTTTCTCTTAGATTTGCCATAGAGGACAGAGGATGTGATGTTGGCTTTTGTTGACCTGGGAGACAGATGAGCAGATTTAGAGGATACTAAACACCATAACAAAGTCATCAGCTTGTGATGGTGCCAAGCCCTCCCTGGAGAACAAGTAAGCTACCTGATTCCTTATTAAGTCTCTGAAGTCCAACCAGGGACACAGGAATAAAAGGTGTCCCCCACCCCCCCGGCCCCCCGTGGCTGCTTCATGTTGATGTGTGGCAAAAACCATCACAATATTGTAAAGTAATTATCCTCCAATTAAAATTAATTAATTAATTTTTAAAAATAAAGTAAACTCCCTGCACTCTCTTAAAAAAAAAAAAAAAGTGTCCCCACCTGAATTCAGACTGAACGAAAATCATAGCTAGGCCTTATCAAAAATTAAATCCTCAGGAATGGTTACTAACAGAGGAGAAGCTGGGTGGTGTGAGTACTGCTTCTGGTATACTTCCAAACTTCAGAGATTCCACCAAAATATCTTTCATATCACGCTTCCTGAGCCCACAAAATCTGGTATAGAAATTGGTGCAGTGGGAGGCGATCCAGGGATGTCAGTCTTCCTGTGAATCTCACTGCAAAGACTCTTCCTTCGTCCCCACTGACACCTGTTCTTACCTCTAAATTATTATACAATGTCCACCACACCTTCCCCAAAGACAGAAGATGGCCTTCTTAGCTTCTATAAATCAGTTATTTAATATTTAGTGGAAACATGGGCTGTTCTTCACTGGTGTCTTTCCTGACTTACAGGCCACCTTCTGATCCATTCCACTCTGCCTGCTCCATCGTGATTTGGGCTGGAACACCTGCTCCTCCCCCATGTCCAGTTTCTCCATTTCCTTCCCCTCCCTCTCTCCTTGAGTCCTCATTTGAACAGTTGCCTTATTGCTTACTATTTCCTATAACTCCCTTGCCCCTTTTAAAACTTCCACTGTTCCACAGTATTTGGAAATTTTGTAAGATAAACTTGGGAAAGCCAGTGTTCTATCTCCAATATTGCCCTTAATTTAAAATATCTCCCTGGATGCTCTAGGATCTACCAGAAGTGAATCTCTCAACACAAGAATGATAGGTTCCCAAGCCCTGGGAACTGATTATATTTAGGTTGACAAATCAAATTACAGTGATTTCTCCTATAACAATGAATATGTGTTCCTAACTCTCTTCGTGTTATGGAATTTTGTGCAATAAAAATAATGAAATATAGCAGATGCTGCTAGTGCTTCAGTCATATCCTCTTACCCTCATCACTTCATAGCACATGGACAAGACTTATCACAACCTGTTCATGTGACTGTATTTGGCTGAGGTCTCTCTGGCCTCTGAAGCCCTCTCTGCCTGTCCACAAAGAAGACTAGGAATGCTGGGAAATCAAGAACTCCCAGGAGCTGCTCTAACCAATGCCTAACAGGAGTGGGAGCATAAATACCCCAGCTGCCTTGCCCCTCAGGTGGGATAAGTCAGGAGCACATGTTCTGCACTGGCTCCTTCATTTTCTTCAGAAAACGCCTTCCAGCTGCCGAAGCTTTAACTGTCCTCACATACCCTTTGTTGGCTGTCTCCTCTTCCTGTCTCATTTCCCCACTTCCTCCCAGCATTTCCTTCTGCTCTCATTTAAACTACTTGCACTCGAGGTCCTGCTTCAGGGTCCTCTTCTGGTGACCCCAAGAGAAAACACGGGCCTGTGGAACAATGGGGCTGGGCTAGACACCCCAAACTTTTTCTGTTTTCTAAGTAATACACCATAAAGTATAAAAATAAGAAGAAGGAGAAACAATAGCACTGTTAAAATGGTAAACGTTTTAAGTTCTTAATACTTTAAAGAAAATAACATGATTTGGCAGAATACCTTAACAAATAGCATGAATTTTTCTTTTCTCATGGAAGTGAAATGTGAAATCTATGATTTCTGAATTACGAAGAAGAAGTAGAAGAAATGACATCTGAATTTTTAGGATGAAATGCGATGACATCAGAGGTAGATACCTATGGCTCATCATTCTATATTCTTTTCTTCTACATTGACTTAAATTAGAAATCCAGGTTTGGGGTTTTCTGCCAGTTTCCTCTTTTAATTACAAAAAGTTCTAGTTTGCTGTCTTTGGCATTAAGTCATCATCTTCCTTCACTGGAGGTGCTTTTAAGCCCCGTTTAAAGTACCATTTAAATAACTACCCCATTTAGATAACCACCACACAAGTTATCTTAGAAGTGTAAATTTAATATAGGAGATTGTGTAAGTGGGTAATGGATGACTGAAAAGGCAAAGGGAAAATCCGGGCAATTTCAGGAAGCACTCACCACTCCTCAGTTCAGTTCAGTCGCTCAGTTGTGTCCAGCTCTTTGTGACCCCATGGACTGCAGCACTCCAGGTTTCCCTTCCCATCACCAACTCCCGGAGTTGACTCAAACTCATGTCCATTGAGTCAATGATGCCATCCAACCATCTCATCCTCTGTCGTCCCCCTCTCTTCCCACCTTCAATCTTTCCCAGCATCAGGGTCTCCTGGGGCTAAGGAAAATGCAGATAAAAGGAGCAGAACCCAAGAGGAGCATATATGATCAAACCAGGCTTCTGGGAAGAAGATTCTCTGAGACATAGACTTTCTGGTGTCTTTCCTGGCTAAAACCAGGAGAGTCCTAGGCAAACGGGCATGGCTGGTCATCCTGGAGGAAACAGTGGTGCCTGACTGGTGGTGATGCTTCAGGTGCTTACAGGAGGGGCCCACAGAGCTGGAACTCAGATCTCTGATTGGGAGGAACCTGCCAGCCGCCACTGGTACCTCTGCACTGGTAAACAGACCAGGTTCCAGGAATGCAGGAAAAGACTAGAAGAGGGAACCAACTGCTGCTCCTCCAGGTTCAAGTCGCCCTCTAGCATCTCCATGGACACATCCCAACTAGCAGCAGAGGCCAAAGGGCGAAGCAGAAATATGGCTTGCTTCACAAGCAGAGCACAAACGGCGGTCTGAAATGAGGAGCAACGCTTGATAACCAGCACAGCCACCATGATTTCCATGATGTTCTTGGCTCACTTTTCACTTCCTTCTCTCTGTCTGTCTCTGTGTCCCTCGTGTGTGCATGTGTGAATCTCTCTCTTGCTGGCATTCCCTCTGATGATGACCCCTTCAGATCTACCACCTACCCTCTCATGCTCATACCCTTTAAAACTTTTCATTATTTTCAGTTTCTCCTCAATACTTAAGACCTTCCTTTTTGCTCATCACTGGAATTCTTTATAAGGACTCGTTCGTGTTTCCATTGCTGTATTAAACAATTTTTTATCAACAAAACATGCAAGCTCAGGAGAATGGCATGATACACACTCGCAGGAAAACGTATAAGGATGAACTGAGGCACTAGAGAGAGGTTGAGATGTGTGCTCCCCTGCGGGATATTACAACCACCTGAGGAGCATTTTCGCTGCCACCTGGCGTTTCTTGTTAGTGCAAAGCTTAGTTGCTATGTGGCAAAAAAACATCTCATTTGAGCAAAGCTGGTTTTGTATTTTGGTGATTTTATCACCCTATGTATCTGACACAGAAGAGTCAGTTCATGCATTAGAGACAGGCATTTTAGCAGAAGGCTTGGAGTGAGAGCCAGGGCCACCTCCTAGACTTGAAGTGGAGAAGGACAGGACTCCTGGCCTCAACCCTCTTGGGAGTTTCTCCACGTGTCTCACTGGAAATAGCTTTACAGCCTCTCTTATCTTTCCTATTTACCTACAAGACCACTAAGCCAACCTATCCCTCAGGATTTACTTGATAACATCTTAGGTATCTTTCTTTACTGACTCCGAGCAGACAGGCAGGATTCACACAATGGGACTATCGCATCTGTATTTCCCAGGAATTCTCAGACTATTTCAACCACAAATACAGACCCATCAAGTTAGCAGAAGCAAGAATTCATGACCCACGCAACACTATCAGGTACCCGAATTCCCCACCTCACCCTGCCTGAGTTCCTACCCCAGCCGCCCACCAACTTCCCAGGGTCTGATAAGGGTCTGGTAGTCAGACAAAAAAGCTAGAATCCTTGACTTGTTTTTTCAAACTACTTTACAAAGCACAATGTACTGCAATAAAGACTTTTAACGACTTTCATCTTCAAAGAAACACCAAATTATGTTATAATTTATCTGAAACTTTAAATTATTTCTGGGATTGTTTCATGTTTTCAGTCTCTTGCTTCACACACATTACTCACAATTCCTGAGAGGGTCTTGGATGTGAGCTCGGCATTGCAAAATAGGTCACTGGCGTGCCCGAGCCTGATTCCTGCAGCCTGAAAACGTTTCCGTTTCAAACGTAAGCAATCATAAACTTTTTATTATGAAGGCAAATTTTCAGAGGCTTCTGCTGCATGTCTGAGACACCTTCTGGGTGCTGCTACCCAGGGCACCCCTGTATGACGCAGAGAGCTGATCATACCAGGATTGCCGTGAGGTCTACACACGAAACATCATCACCACTCAATTTGCATTTAGCTTTTACTTAATGATGTAGTCGTTGGGCAGGCACTCACTGAACCAAGGAAACAAATAAAATTCTGCCTTGAAAAGCACCAAGAATACAAAAGAACTTTAAATAAGTTTCTCCCAAAAAATCATTCTTCTGTCCTGGTGGGGAACATTTTCCACTTCTTCACAAGTGGGTTTCCTCCTGATTTTTGGGCTCCTTTGATTTTTACCCATGGTAGTCGAAGGCCCACCTAGGTCTTATGCCTTTAATGTCAATTAGCCACAATGACGGTAAAATCTGAGATATGAAAACAGTTCCCTAACCACAAGACAAGCAGGTTTAGGGAGCGTTCACACCCAGCAGCAGCAACCACATTTGGCCCTGGATCAAGGACAATGTTGATGCCAGCCAGTTCTAAGACCTTCTAGGACCAAGAGTGCTTCCCAGGACCAAACATCTCAGACAGGCTCTATTTCGACTTCTTTAAAAGGTAGCAAGAAGTTCCAACCACCCCTTAGAAATACTCAGTGGCCAGGACTTCCCTGGCTGTCCCCTGGTTAAGGCATCAACTTCCGATGCAGGGGGTGTGGGTTCAGTCCCTGGTTGGGGAGCTAAGATCTCATATGCCTCGAGGCCAAAGGATCAAAGCATAAAACAGAAGCAACACTGTACCAAAATCAATAAAGACTTTTTTAAAAATAGAAGTACTCAGTAGCCCAGAATCCTGGGAACAGGCTCAAAGGCTTTGGGTAGGAAATTCACCAAGCATCATTAAACTAGGATGTGCTTAGGTCACTAAGTCGTGTCTGACTCTTGTGACGCCATGGACTGTAGCCCTCCCGGCTCTTCTGTCCATGGCAAGTCTCCAGGCAGGAATACTAGAGTGGGTTGCCATGTCTTCCTCCAGGGGCATCTTCCTAACCCGGGGATCAAACCCGGGTCTCTCACATTGCAGGTGGATTTTTTACCACCTGAGCTCCTTCTTCCTCTATCCTGTGCTATCCTATAGTTTTAAGTGATGTGAGCAATCTGGAGGGGAGGAAAACCCCCTTTCCTTGCCCATGCTGGGGGTACACACCACACTCCCCACAGGAACCACAGGTTACAGCCTACCCTCCGTACCAACCGTCATACCCCACTGCCAACATGAATCACAAGTCTTACCCCACTTCTTACATAAAGCTCATTCCAAATGCTCTATACTAACCTTTGAGATTCCAACAGATTCATTTCAGGAAGAATACGCAAGTTCTGAGCGTACTGCGTGTGGTGGTTTCTTTGTTTATTTGATCATTTCATTTTATTTTAACTCAGTCCAAGAACATACAAGCCTCATGAGGAAAAGGACTCCGTCTGCCTCAGTGGTGCTCCCCATCGCCTGTCTAGCACAAGACCTGTCACAGAGTAGACTCAATAATATTTGGTGAATGAATGATGTATATGGAAGAAGGAAAGCATGACCTAAAAGAAACCATTCCTAAGATGATTTGAGCTATGGACATACAAAATCAGCCTAGGTTAAAAGCCTTTTCAATATTAAAAAGGTATCCACTTTTAAAAAAAACTTAAACTTGAAATTTTTATTCTTTCCTATTTCCTTTGAAATTATTTCTGAAAATTATCAGCTCCACTGCTTTATACTTATATGTAAAACTGTGATCCTCTTTCCATTTCATATATATCAATGATTGTATCACAAAGTGGTACATGATAATATGCAAAACCAAATATGGCATCCATCTCGTCTCCCTGGACCTCGCTTCTTGAGGAAGGCACGAACACATCACTCAGAAACTGTGTTTGTCTCAGTGAGAAGCTCTGTGAAAGCAGGGACCTAACTAGATCACCATCACCTAATGCATTGCTAACACATAACAATAGATAGTCAAGAAATATTAGGTAAATGTAATAGTTACATGGGCTCAAGTGATTGCTTCTATTTGGACGTCCTTCTTTTCTGTGAAAGGCATGAATCTTACTATTTAGGGTAAATCCAGCTTCCTCCAAGAAACCACCCACTCCAGTGGAGATGCAGACATAGAGAACAGACATACGGACACGGGGTGGGGGAGTAGGAAGGAGAGGAGTAGAGAGAGTAGCATGGAAACATGTACACCACCATATATAAAATCGATAACCAGTGGGAACTGGCTCTTTGACTCAGGGAGCTCAAACAGGTGACCTGTGACAACCTAGAAGGTGTGAGACGGGCTGGGAGGTGGGAGGGACGCTAAAGAGGGAGGGGACATGTGTACACCTATGGCTGATCCATGTTGATTTATGGCGGAAACCAATACGATATTGTAATAATCCTTCAATTAAAACATAAATAAATGGTTGGATGGATCACCAACTCCATGGACATGAGTTTGAACAAACTCCGGGAGTCAATGATGGACAGGGAAGCCTGGTGTGCTGCAGCCCATGGGGTCGCAAAGAATTGGACATGACTGAGCGACTGAACTAAGCTGAAAAATAAATAAAGAAAAAAAACCTTTAAAAAGAAGCCACACACTCAACAATAATCTCTCCTTTCCTTATTCTCTCATAGCACGTGGTATATACTTCTCAAATTAGACTGACTGATGTCCTGACAAGGACGTTCTCATTTTAAATTTTTTCTTTATTTCACAGTGTTGAGTACAGTGCTTTCATGTGAAAGGGACTTAGTTATAGTAACAGGAAGCTTTTGTAAAGACCAGTAATACTTTAAGTGATGGGCTTTGAACTAGTTTAAGAGATTTCCATGGTGAATTCATTTAATTCTCACTACAACCCTATGAGATAGTTAATATCAAGATCCCATTTTACAGATGAGGAGACGGAAGCCCAGAGACACACAAATAATTACTGGTCATGATTCAAATCCATATGCTCTGCCTTCCAAGTCTACTCTCCTTAACTAGAAGGAAACAAAACCAGCTAGATGGTCATTAACTAGTCAGAAGCTTACAGGATCAGCCATCCTTATGCACACAGGCACAAAAAAACAACATAACAAATAAAAGCAGTAATGAACAGACATGGCCTGTAACTCACATGACTATGATGATAAGCAAGGAAGTGATGGATGCCTGTATGTCATTGAAGGGGTGCTCTGAGGTCACCCATGGAGAAGATTTTACAAGGTTGTGAAATATTTCCATTAAACATTTCCTGTCCTCTTACCCATCTGATAAGGGTTACACATCCATGCACAATGGATTTTTCTCCCATTCATCATTATACAGTGCACTTTAAGACTTTTCAATAATCAAGTATTTTAATTCAATACAAAATGTCCCTAATACCTCAACAAATAAATAAACAGGAGGTACAGTTGGATGCGTTCTTTTTACAGACATTGGAATTAATCATGAATTTTGCTCTTCTTTGTCAAGCATGCTTTGCCACCTTAAAGGAAAGTTGAACAGGTCACAGATTTGAGTTGAGCCTGGACTGTAACCTAAATGGCTTGGGTTGAACATGCTTATGTCTATCAAGATCTCAAGTAGCATTAAAATGCAAGTGTGCTGCTCCTAAGTCATTTCACTGCCAGTATTACAGAGACACATAATGATGGAATTTACCTATGCTTCACAGTGATCCTAGAATATTCTGTGTAAGCCATGTGCAGGGTTTCAATTACAAAGAGATCCTGGGCAAGCACAAGTCAAACGTTTGTGCTTTCATTTATTTTTGACTGATCCCAAATATTGGCATCATGTAGTGATTTATAATGGGATAAAAATCTCTGCTTCGTGAGTGTGTGTTGAGGATTTAAGAAGATGATACATGGGAAGCATTTTACAGGAGTGTAAATCACAGATGCTACCTGCTCAACAGGCAGGACAGAAGGTTTGCCTGCCCAGGCCTTCCCACCTCAGCGGCCGTTGCTCTGAGATTTGGAGACACTGGGGTCTGGATGTATTCCTTGGAAATGATGAGCCTACTTTTGTTACAATCTTATATTGTGTAATCTTGCGGAGGCAATTTTTCAACCTCTATGAACATTAAGCTATATATCCCCTTGGACCAAACAAATCTGCTTCAAGTAATTCATGCTCTAGATCTTTTCATGTGCATGCGACTCTTTGTGACCCCATGGACTATAGCCCGCCAGGCTTCTCTGTCCATGGGATTTGCCAGACAAGAAGACTGACGTGAGTTGCAATTTCCTCCTCCTGGGGATCTTCCCCACTCAGGGATCAAACCCGTGTCTCCTGTGTCTCCTGTGTTGGCAGGTGGATTCTTTACCACTGAGCCACCTAGGTAGCCCAGATCTATTCACATCTGATCCCAAAAACATATGCACAGACTTGTTTGTAATAGCAGCCAAATGTCCAGCAATAAGGGATGAGTTAGAAAGTATGGCTTGGGACTTCCCTGGTGGCCCAGTGGTTAAGAATACGCCTTGCAATGCCAGAGATGCAGGTTTGATCCCTGGCTGGGGAACTAAGATCCCACATATCAGAGAGCAACTAAGCCTGTATCCCAACTATTGAGCCTGTGCACCACAACTAGAGAGTCTGTGCACCACAGTGCAAGATCTCACGGGCTGCAACTAAGACCCCAGGCAGCCAAACAAATAAATATTTAACATAAGTAAATAAAGTGTGACTCATCTAAAGAGTGCATGGCTGTGCAAACGTGGAAAGGATGCATGATCAATTTGGCACCACACTGAGATAGACAGATAAGTGAAATGAGTGAGGAGCCAAACAGTACAGACAGGATGCCCCTTGGGTGTTTTTAAAATAAGGAGACGCATACATTATAAAATGGGTATGTGCACTGACTATTTCAGAAAGGATTCCCAAGAATGTGGGGAGAGTGGTTACCCACGGAACAGAACCAGAGATTGGGATCTGGTGGGAAGATCTACATATCTTCATTATATGCCCTTTGGCAGTGTTTGAATTGTTCTTACCACATTGAAGTGCTACATTTTCAATTTAAAAACCAGACATTATTTTCCCTACATGACTAGGATCAACATTCACCAATCGGACAGCATGACTTGTTTCCAGGCTTCCATGTGAGTTGAGTGTAATGTGGAGCCATCGGAACTGGACCAGGAATTCTGAACTCTGACTGGACACACACACACACACACACACACACACTGTCAACTGGTGTGTGCAAAATCCCTTGGTAAGGTTGCTTGCTGACCTAAACAATCATCCTTTTTGGGTAAAGTGTGTCTACCTGGAGGGAAGTTAAAAGCAAGCACAGTGGGAAGAGTTCCCTGAAACTGCCTGGTGAAGAATACGTAGTTTGGGCAGGTTGGAACTTTTATTACCATTCAAAACACACCTCATCAAAACTGCCTAGAGAGAGGCTGTGCCAGGACAAAAACAAAACAAAACTTGAGCATTAATTTTTTTTAAATATGCATTTGTTCTTATGTTTCATCTCATAGATACTGGTGTAAAACACTTAAAGAAGATGTCCACATTTGAAAACCTAAGCATGTTGCATAACTTGTCTCTAATTATACAGGAATGAATTATTAAGTGAAAAATGTAATTAGATGTTTAAAACGTTACTGATAGCTCACACTAACAAAACAAACTGTGAATTATATTTTTTTTAGCATATGATTCAGGCACCAGTTTTATAGATTTAATGTCCTTGAGGAATATCAGATGTCCTCAAGATCTGGAGTTTGATTTAACTGAAAGATACAGGGAAAACTTTGTAGCCAGCCAATCCCCCATCGGCTCCATATCTAAAGAGGATCAAAAGCGTGCGTTATTCCAGCTAAGGTTAGCAATAATTTATGCTGAATAAATTATCTGCAGTTTAGCTGCTTTCAGCCAGGGGCACAAGAAGAAGTTATGCAATGCAAAAGGCTGCATACACCAGCATGTAGTAACATGCTGGGACCAAACCAGGCTGGGCCCATCAGAGGTGATCCGAGCCCAGTTTGTTATGGGCTTGGTGCAAAGCCAAGTCGCTTGCTCAGCTGGGAGCTGAAGCACTTTCCCAGTTTCCACCCACTCACCTTGCCTAACCTATTCCTCACCTTGTCTGACCTGCAACCATGAATGTAGAAAGCATGCCTTAGAAATAAAATGGAAAAATAATGCACCATTTAGAAGTACAGCATAAATACACATACATGAAAGCTGCATGCTCAAAAAGATGCTACTGATAAAAGTGACAAGAGGTAATTAATTTTCTAAACTAGAATGAATTCCAGATCTAGGGGATGCCTATAAATGCTGAGCCAAAGCTTTGGGACAGAAGTGGCAGGCAGCATGGGAAAAGTTCCAGAAAGATCCGCCCCAAGAATCCCCTTTTAGGAGCTGGAGTTACATGGGGACTGGCTCAGTGTCCTTGCCCTTCTGAGAGAACCCAGCCCACCTATGTCTTTCCATGGTTGAGCCAAAAAAAGGCAAGACCCTTATCACAGGAACATGAGCTTAAACTGTCTAAAAGGCAAATGCATTAGTATGTTCAGTCACCTTGCAAGCTAATGACTAGACACTTGGAGCACAGGGGATCATTATTCCAGCATATCATCAGTGAACACTCCAGAAAAGCTAATTAAGGGATCCATTAAAATGCTTACCCGAAAGTGAGGGTTTATCACAGAATCTCATTCGTATTTGAAGAATTTGCAAGATTTTCCCTCTGCCTGCTCCCTCCACCTTTCATTTCCTTTCTTGTGATCTCTAAAGATGAGCAAAATTAATTAGGGAGATTCTTATTTTCCTTTTATCATAATTTAGGTATCTCATTATTTCCCCCCTTCTCTAACACTGTTTGCTATGAACCTGACATGAAACCCAAAAGAAATAGAGGCAGACAAACACTATTCATATATTCCTCTGTCAAGAGTAGCATCAGGTCACACTTGCCCAGAAAATTCCCTGTTCGCTTCTTTAACATCAGAAGTTAGTTGTTCTTTGATCATCTTTACGTCTTTAAGTATCCTTTCTTGACGTCCTCCAAAGTAGGTACATGCAAGGTGGGGACGGCATCCATCCAGTAGAGTGTGGGAAAATACCCTACATGTTCTCTTTTACACTTCTTTTGTTCCCTCATCTGATGATAATTATATTTTCTGTATATCTTACAATAAATAAAACATCTAGGTATCAATGAGATGGTTGGAGGGCATCACCAACTCAACGGACATGAGTTTGAGCAAGCTCTGGAAGCTGGTGACGGACAGGGGAGCCTGGCGTGCTATACAGTCCATGGGGTCCCAAACAGTGAGACACGACTGAGCGACTGAACAACAATGGTAGCAATACTTACATATCATCAGTAAGTAAAAATAAACAATCACAAAGGAGGAATGTGGACTCAAAAGGTTTTACAGATGAGGCGAGCAGTCTTAGGGACCCATGGGCTGGCCTGGAGGACCGTGGCATCAGTTTAGGACCGTCTGCCAAGTGCCGTCCACAGCCACGGGGGGCCCCTGTGGTGTGCATGCACACCACAGCTCTTTAAACTGCTCAGATTCTATGTTTGAAAAGAGTGAAAGCCAGCTGGATTCCCTAAGGATTCAGAGTCATCTGTGATTTAACCTTGCTCCTCTCATATTCAGGAATTTCTAAGGAATGAGTAAGTAAAATTGCTCAATAGGCCCAGAGTGACTCCTCCCCCTACACTGGGAAAACTATATAAAACAAACAGAAAATGCCAAACTAACTTGTAAGTTAGCTCACTGGATCCACAATCTAGCCTTCCTCTTTCCCTCAAAAGTAAGGTCTGAATGAGCACCGTCTTTTCTTTTTGACTCTGGGATTTTTTTCAGTTATAAAATAATATGTGGCTGCCATAACAAAGAAAGATAAAAAGAAAGAAAGTTGCCTGTGATGGCATTTTTTTTTTTCTCTAAAATCAAAACTCTATAGAGTCAAGAATCTACTGAGAAAAATATGTCATCATCACAATGGCTATCGTTTGTCCTAATAAGCCAGGGCTGAAAGAGACAGTCACCGTCTCTCACACAGTGGTAAATTTGGGGGACCAACAAGGCATCAGACATCAAATTCTACATCAATGAATAACCCCTGATGAGCACATTTCTATGTCAGTCAGCTCACAAAAAGACCCTGGTGACTCGTGACAATGACAAAATCTTTCTGAATACTAAAAGTATTTCCCCTTCCCTTAATCTTTGCATTTACTACACTACCAACTATTAATGGAAAATTGATTTCGTTATTTCTGATGCTTCGTCTATCTTATCTAGGAAAAGTCAAAGGGAATCCCTATGGATACAGACAGAGGGAACCATTCTTTACACATTTTTGGATATGATTTGGAAAGCCTGAGAAAACTGACAAATCACGAGAAAAAGAAATCTGTGTCCTGTGGAGTAAAACTCAGTACCTGGAAATTTCACTGCAGGAAGTTGAAATTGACAGATAGAAGCTAGCCCAGTTGCATAATATCACTTCACAAACTCACAGTGAAAAACGGTTCTGAAAGTTTAGCTCTGTTTCTCACAAATATAATAAAATGACAGAACTCAAAGGGCATTAAGAGGTCATCTTTTCCAGCCTCCTGCCTCAGGCAAAGGAGGACTTCATCAAACAAGATAAATGACTGCAGGTACTGTTTTGTTACCCTTTCAGTTTTTTAAATATTCAGAGAGATATTTAAACTCCTCTTAGTTACTTGGCTTGGCCAGAGTCCAATCAGCCTCTTAGTCATAGAACTTTTAATTGGGCTTGCAATTTAGTCTCATTTTCTTTTGTTCAATTCTCTATAAAGGATGAATTGTTGATTGGTGTATTGTAAGAATATCCATTGATATAGAGTAGCACTGCCTTAAATTTTCAGGAGTATAGTGAACTAGATACTCTAGCCAAACTATTTGCTACAAACGACTAAAAATACTTAATGGAATATAAAATCCATCTTCTAACTTGCATCAGTGAGTTGATAAGAAAGTAAGGAATTCTCAGAAGCAAAAATCCAGGTCACAGCCGGATTCTGAATGAAGACCAGAGCCCCAAAACTGCCTCTCAAACTGATGTCAATAGGCAAACCAGATGAACTTAACTTGGTCTTCGAGGCCTCAAGGGGCACTGGAATAGCACACACAGCCTAAGATGGAACATAAAATAGGAGGTACACACTCCACCCCACATAAAGATACAATGCCAAAGGGCTGTATACTCAACACAGGTAAACCAAAAATAAATCCTCCACTCTCTAGGACAGCACAAGTAAGATTATATCTTGAACTTCAAAGCTGAAAAAAAAAACTTCCCTGCAAATTTTTAACCACAAAGAAACCTGCCTCAGGTGAGCTTGGATTTCAAAATTAAAACAACCTGCATTCTGGGAAAACAGCACTCTTATTTTAAAAGGATCCCAGGTTCGCAAAGCCCTCCAAATATCTGGCTCAAGCAAATTTAAATCATCTATGAAGGACAGGACACCAGCTTCAATACAGATCTGGTGAAGTCCCCACAGATACACACTCAGAAAATAGGCACCACAGGGAAGTCACCAAAATCTCAAGGAAACAAGACACCCTAATTGTGGATTGAGTTTTTAGAACACAGTAAGTTTCTGGTTGAATTAAAAAAAAAAACAAAAATGTAAGTTCATAAACTCATAAGTATTTGTTGTCTGATAAACTAAAATATACCATTTTTCAGGAGACACAAGCTTCACTACCACCAAATTATAGGAATAATTGCATACACTGATACATAAAGGAGGCTTGTTTATCTGTTGGTTTGACTATGTCTTCATTAACAATTTTCATTCTATCTACTCATGCACATGTATTGAATGTCCGCAAAAGGTGAGGGACCAGGCAGACAGATTGGAAACGCATGGTTATTTCCCTCCAACGACTCCATTTTCCAAATAGGAAAAATGAGAGACAGGAGTTAGTGGTTTCCTTGTTTTTCATTTGCTTAGTTTTCTAAGCATCTATTAATTTTTTTTTTCACATTTCATCAGATCTAAAAAATTTACCTCAGTATTATTTGCAAAAAGCTCAAAATTATCATATAAGCCATCATGATTTGTTTTTTTTTTTTCTAACACCCTTCCACCCAGAGCCTCCTGTCCTCCTGATGATATATTGTTCAGAAATATAAACATGTAGTAAAATGATAAGGAAAAGCAAGAGAATGCTTAACATAAAAGCATGTGGGTTATATTTGGAATGAGAAGGAAAAGGTTTGGACCAAGAGGAATACAAATATAAAACCAGGAATTCAATCCCTGGCTGGGGAACTAAGATTCTGCATGCCATGCAACATAGTCAAAATTTTTTTAATCTCTGTATGTGTAAATATATGCTATATATAAAATACATACATATATATATATATATATATATATATATATATATGACACATATATCTGTTAATCTTTTACATTAGGAAATTCTTTTATTTTGCCTTCACACATGACAAGATAGTTTAGCTGGGGACAGACTCCTATTTGATAATTATTTTCCCTCAGAATTTTGCAGGTCTTGCATTCAGTATTGCTGTTAAGAAATGCAATGCCATTCTGATTCCCAATACATTTTTTTTAACTCTGTAAACTCATTTTCCCTGTATCCTGGTATGTCATAATGAACCACCTCTATTCATTCTTTATTCATTCATTATGATGGATACTCAATAGGCCCTTTCAACTGAAAGGTTTATGTTCTACAGTTGTAGAAAATTTTCTACTGCTAGTTCATTAACACTTCTCTCAGCTACCCTTTCACTCTTCTCTGCTTTTTGAACTCATCAGTCACAGGTTAGACCTCTGGGATCAATCTTTCAGTTCTTATCTTTTCTCTTATTTTCCATCTCGTAGTTTTTTGGTGTTTTGTTCTGTTCTAGTTGGAGGAGAATTCTAGCTTACCTTCCAATCGTTCTATTGGGATTTTATATCACCTATCATGTTTTTAATTTCCAATAGCATTTCATCCTTTCTGGTTACTCCTTTTCCACAGTTTCCTATTCTTCCTTTATACATGCAGTATCTCTCCCTATTTCCTGAACTAAACTTAATTTTAGTTTTCTAGATGTTTTTTTCAGTTTCCTGCCTTATATCAATGTCCTCTAAAGTTCCTTTTTTCTCTTTGTTTTAGTCTCTCTCATTTCACAGATCTCTCTCAAATAAGTAGAAATTCTTGGCTGTCTGCTTGTATTTACAACTGAAGCCCAAAAAATCTAAGTGGAAGTTCTAGTTGCCTGGATTGGGCTTACTGGATAGTTTTCGCTAGAGTGTGATGGGCTATTAATATAATCTTTTCATTAGACTAACATAATGTCGATATGTAAAAGTCTTTTCTTTATGGTCATATTGTTTCTCCAGAGAAGAATCTATCTTCTGCCCCAGTTGGGTTTGGGGTGTGTGTTTTTAGTGAGTGGGGGCAGAGGAGGTTAGGATAAAATGCCTGACTTCTAACGTGTTAGTATTAACCACAGAGCAGGGGAGGGGAACCAGAGGTCATTTACAGACACTCGCTTCATTCCTTGTCTTGAATTACCCACTCCGTCCTTGCCCTCCCCTGTGCCTGGGCTGCGCTGTGCTAAGGCTCTTCGGTCACATCTGACTCTTTGCTACGTACGGACTGCAGCCCACCAGGTTCCTGTGCATGGGATTCTCCAGGCAAGAACACTGGAGCGGGCTGCCATGCCCTCCTCCAGAGCATCTTCCCAACACGGGGATAGAACCCACGTCTCTTACGTCTCTTGCACTGCCAGGTGCGTTTTTTACCACCAGCACCACCTGGGAAGCCATATTCCTTGTCAGTAAATTCTAATTCTCTCTGGTTTCACTTGTCCAAAATAGAAATTTCTCATGCCCCGCCTGTCGAATTTGTCAACCGGATGCATGGGATGGGGCAGGACCCAAGGAATCCCACCGCTGCATATACAGGGTTTCTGCCTGGTGCCTCTCTGCTCCCTGCCGTCCCGTCCCGAATCCTCAATATGTCCCTCCTCAATCTGGGTTGCTTGCTCCTCAAGGTCTCCCTCTTGAGAGCACCTGGGATTTTTTTTTTCCCCTCTACTCTGCTCATTCAGCTGCAGCTCTAGGCTTCTTTCCTTTGCTGGTGTCTCCATTCATCTTCCTTCTGTGTTTGTGGGTTTACCCATTTTTACTCCTTTGCAGCCATTTTAACTGAATTTGGGGACAGAAAGGAGAAAAAGATATATGGACATTCCACTATGACTGCAAGGAGATCCAAACAGTCCATCCTAAAGGAGATCAGTCCTGGGTGTTCATTGGAAGGACTGATGTGGAAGCTGAAACTTCAATACTTTGGCCACCTGATGCAAAAAGACCCTGATGCTGGGAAAGATTGAGGGCAGGCAGAGAAGGGGACGACAGAGGATGAGATGGTTGGATGGCATCACCGACTTAATGGACATGAGTTTGAGTAAACTCCGAGGGTTGGCGATGGACAGGGAGGCCTGGTGTGCTGCAGTCCATGGGGTCACAAAGAATTGGACACAACTGAGCAACTAAACTGAACTGAACCAGAAAGAGTTGAGCTGAATGGGCTGGGTTATAACATGTGTCCATCATACTGTTCAATTCTCTCTCAGACTTCCTTCAACCTATTTAAACATCTGGCTCCCACCTGAAAAGGCAGACACCATGTCTCATCTCTGTTGTATTCTCAAAGCCTACAACAATACATATTTGTTGAATGAATTAAATAAATTCAGAGGGTTTAATTCTTGATCATTCACAACAAAATCATGATGACAATTTATTTGCTGAGCACCCTGAATATGCCAAGACCAAGTCTAAACACTTTACAGATATTATTTTACCCAATTTAACCCTCATGACAGTGCTATGATGCAGATACTATTAATCATGCTTACAGATGGTAAAATTGTGGCTCAACTGAGCTAAATGATTTGGTGACAGACATACAATTAGCTAAAATGTGACCCAGCATTCATATGTAAATCTCAAGCCAGAAACCTTGTTTGTTCCATCTAAGTCTTTCCTGATAGCTCAGCTGGTAAAAAATCTGCCTGCAATGCAGGAGACCCTGGTTCAATTCCTGGGTTGGGAAGATATGCTGGAGAAGGGATAGGCTACCCACTCCAGTATTCTTGGGCTTCCCTGATGGCCCAGCTGGTAAAGAACTTGCCTGCAATGTGGGAGACCTGCGTTCAATCCCTGGGTTGGGACAATCCATCTAAGTATGCTGCTCCCCACCAAAATCTGACATTAAGAGAGAGTAGCAGCAAGACTACCTACACACAGGCATGGCAAGAAAGGGCCTAAACCCAGAAAGCATGTACCAGATAGAGATGGGATACAAAAAGAGGATTTGCACCATGGTTAAAGGTCGTCAGCCACTGATTTAAATTTGGCAGTTCAGACTTGAAAACTACTTTTCAAATTTCATAATTAATGTGTATTGCATGTAGCAGTTCTGAGAGTACTTTCCAATACTTTATCTTATTTAAATTGCTAAACAAGGGCTCATCTGATGGGTCAACGGCTAAGAATCTGCCTGCCAATGCAGGAGTCACGGGTTCAATCCCTGATCCAAGAGGATCTCACATGCCACAGAGCAACTAAATCCATGCACCACAGCTACTGAACCTGTGCTCCCAGAGCCCATGCTCTGCAACAAGAGATGCCACAGTGAGAAGCCTGCCCACCACAACTAGAGAGTAGCCCCCACTCACTGCAACTAGAGGAGAACCTATGCAGCAAAGATAGAGCAAAGCCAAAAAATAATAAATTTTTTTTTAAAAAGAAGCTATACTTCCAAAAGTATAAAAATAAATTGCTAAACAAAACGATCAGAAATTGACTAGATGTGAATAAGGGGCTTTTAAGAATGAAGACTTTTTGAGCAGCATTTTTATTAGGCAAGGATAATATATTTCAGAAGAATATTTGAGTGACTAATACGACTAAAAATAGAGAAGTCAAATGCATACTGATTAACACAGTGAATTAAGTATCCCCAACTGTAAGTATGATTCTACATCATATTCCCCAGGAAAATATTTGGACTTGGAATTATCCGTTGAACAACATATTTTCATTCAAAAACATATTGAAATATAAGCAGCTCTCACACGCTTGCTTTTAGAATCATCGAATTTTGGCTTTGTTGAAATTACTTCTCCCATGGCTTCAATTTTTTCTGCATACACAATTTCATACCCAAATTGTGAAACAAAAACAGAATTTGTCTCATGGCAAATGATGCCATGCAACTAGATTCAACATATTTTGAAGCCTGACTATAGATGAAGGTCTGTGCTAAGCATTCTAGCAGATTTAAAGCTGAACAAGGCATGTTTCCAAACATTAAGGGAGGAAGCATATACGTACAACACAATACAAGGCGGGCGTGGGCAGCACCGCGCTGGATATAGACACGGTGGCTGTGGGCGTTCAGAGAAGAGGGAGCCATCAGAACCGAGCGGTTGAGGGGACGATGAACTGGCCTTGGAAGCATGGGGGCCCTCAGCAGGCAGAGGCAGGAAGAAAGGGCACACGGGTGCAGGGCATGGTGGGCAGACTCCTGAATGGGAAGGAGGAAGCAGGTAACACTTGCAGATCAGACAGAAGTGGCTGGGGCATGGATTGGAGGCCTGGGGCCATCACAAGGTACCGCAAACTCGGCAGCTTGAAACAACAAAAATTTATATTCTCAAAGCTCTAGAGGTCAAGAGTTCAAAATCAGGGTGTCAGAAGGCTGGGTCCCTCTCGAGGCTCTGACTGAGAAACCCCTTCCTGCCTTCCTCCTACCTTCTGCGGGCAGCTGGCAACTCCTGTGTTCCTTGGCTTGGGGCTGCACAATTCCGGTCTCGGCCTCCCATCCCCACATGGCCCTCATCTCTCTGCATTTCTGTTACCCATCTTCTTCTTCTTCGCTTCCCTCCCCTCCCTTTGCATTTTCTTCTCTTATTCTCAGGACTTATCTTTTGGTTTAGAACCTGCCCCAACCCGGAATGACCTCACCTTAAGATCCTTACCTCTACAAAGACTCTTTTTCCAATAAGTTACATTCTGAGGTTCATATTTTTATGGGGGTGCGATTCAGGCCTCAACACAGCACCTCTCACACAAATGTATAACTTAAAAAATAAATTTCCTGGGAATTCCCTGGCAGTCCAAAGGTTAGGACTCACTGCCGAGGACCCAGGTTCAGTCAGTCCCTGGTCGGGGAACTAAGATCCCACAAGCTACACGGCATGACCAAATAATAATAATAAATTTCTTTGTATTTATTTTTGGTTATGAATTGAATCAAAAAATATCCAGGCAATAAATTCTTAAAGGCAATCTTATGGCCATGTTTCTGAATTTAATTTTTAACCAGTTGGGAGGGTTTTGAGATCTTGGCCAGGTCCATATGACTGATTGCTGAGAGACACTTTCCCAAGCCCGCCACCCATCACATGAGTGGAAATACTAGCCACCTTGTATTACTGGATTCGCATCTGTTCCAGAAACTGGTGTGAGTAATGCTGCCATGTGCAACTCTGCGCCTCCCGTACCAAGAGAACTGATCTCCACATTTGAAAAATGCTCTGCAAAATCCTAAACAAGGGACCAACAGACATGAATCGAAAGCACTGTAAAAATTAAGGAAGAATAGAAAGTCTAAACTAATCCAAAATTTGCTTTATGCACAGGAAGCATTTAGAAGCTGATTCTTAAGAATGGATTTTGCAAGGCATTTCATAATTGCCTTAATTATGAAAAACACTTTTTATTGGATTAGGGGTGCAATTCGATGCTCTTTGGATTCTGGATAAAGGACTCAGTAATTGTATAAAATGATAGACAGGCTTTCAGGCTTCTGCACTTGTTTTCTGACTCTGATTTAAGTGTGAAATTGATCTGAAGTCTGTATGGGTCTTCTATCAAGTATACTCAAATGTAAGCAATGTGGTTTCATTTGCACTAATTCAGTACAAAATATCCTTTTGCTCTGCAAAACGCAAATGCATCTCTTAGAAAAGAGAGTCCAATTTATGTCATGCTATAATCATAGCAGTTCTAAACTAATTTAGCACCCTGAAGAAGTTAATTAACATCATTAAAAAGTGCATCCAGTCAAGTATAATATGTGACCCAAATAAATAACTGAATGAACCTTCCTACTCTAGGGGTGACATGTTCCAAGGCTGTCCTCTTCCATCAGACTGGCCAACAATTGTTTGAAACATCTGACACCGACCACATTAGATGATTTTCATGAAGGTGTAAACCTACATGGCAGCCTAATAAACAACTTAAGTTTCATGGCTGACATTGATTTATACATCTTCTAAAGACATGGTGCATGAAATGATCAGAAGAGTCAATAATGCAAGCAAAATGTATGGGCTTGAGATAAGAGAGCAGAAAACAAAATCAATGCCTTCCAGCTATTAACAGCAGGCAGCAGAGTTCATAATAGATGGCATTAAACTTGAACAAGTTGCATCATTCAAATACCTCAGAGAAACTGTCATTCCAACAGTAATTGCAAGAATAGCACTCACATAAATGAGTATATATGGCTTCAGCTTGGTCACTGAAGGCATTTTACCAATGAAAATCTGCCTGGATGAATTGTTTGGGGTGCATCCTTATTGCAAAAATTTTAAAGGAGGTCACTAGGCCTACTAATAAGTATCATTAGGTGCATAAAATTTAGATAATGAAGAAAGTCAATATAATGCTATAAACCTTCACACACAAAACAGATGCACAAAGGGCAAAGCAATCAGCTGCAAATGGATGATTTTTTTTTCCTTTAAAGGAATGAAAATGCGTGGAATTAAATATTGCTATCTTGTAATCAACATAGTCATTTTTAAGCCCTACAGGTCAGATAAGTTTCTGTCTCAGAAACATGAAAAGAGTTCTAGCAAAGTATTCAGTGTAGCTGAGTGGCTGAGGGAGCACATTGCCTTAGAGATCAAATCGACCTGTGCCTGAATCACACCTCTACCACTTATTAGCTTTTTCATTTAACCTCTCTGGGCCTCTGTTTATTCATCTGTAAAATGAGATTAATTGTAAGTACCTCAAAGTGTTGTTGTGAGAATGTAATAACAGATGTTGGAAGAGTCCCTGAGTAAACAGTTTCTGTCTTTATTTTCAGTATATGTATGAATTTAACCTTATACCAAATTTCTTAGAGACTGTTAAATTGACATAAGTACTTCAAACAAAGGTCAGCCCTTAATAATCTCTATTTATTACAAAATTACAATATTCAAATCCATAGCAGCTTACTTAAAGAAGCACATGGTCAAACTGCTCTCCGGCAATTTGAACACACTCAGGAGAACGATTCTCTAACAGTGACACATTCGTGTACAGGTCTATTCTCCACGTCATCTTTCTTTATACATTATCCAGGTAAAGGAGGATTCAGATAATCCTCACGCACATTTTCCATTTAACCTTGAAATGATTTCAAGTATCAGAGGATCTTTTCAAATTCCAGGTCAGCCACCCACAGCTTTGCATCTCAAGATCACATTCTATCACCCACCAGTATTGCTGCAACTTCAAACATGACAGCACCATTTGGAATTTTGACTGCTTTTTTTTTTTTCATTTAGGCAGCATGCATTAGTGAAAAGTCACATGGCATATTTCTAATGGCAAATGGTAATTCTTTGTCACACATTTGTATAAATTAGCACCTTTTTTTCTTCGTTTGTGTCATGAACAACCATTGCACTATGTAAACATTTTGTTGAAATACTGTAGAGTATATGAAAATGATCGTTTGTTAGGAATGCAAATGACTGTTTCGGGGCACTGAAACTAAAAATATTGAGTTTTGGTGCTGGAGAAGACTCTTGGGAATCCCTTGGACAGCAAGAAGATCAAATCAGTCAATCCTAAAGGAAATCAACCCTGAATATTCACTGGAAGGACTGATGCTAAAGCTGAAGCTCCAATACTTTGGCTACCTGATGTGAAGAGCGGACTCATTGGAAAAGACCCTGATGCTGGGGAAGATTGAAGGCAGGAGGAGGAGGGGATGACAGAGGATGAGATGGTTGGATGGCATCACCAACTCAACGGACATGAGTCTGAGCAAGCTCCAGGAGATGGTGAAGGACAGGGAAGCCTGGAATGCTGTAGTCCATAGATTTACAAAAAGTCAGACACGACTAAGCAACTGATCAACAACAACAGGGTATCAGGACTAAAATATTGGTTCTTGGTAGGAAAGTGAGCATGGCCCTGGCCCTGGGATGTTATTCAGCAGTTGAAATAGAAACACTCCCAGTGTCTGCACCAGCCAGAAAGGTGATCCTACAGCAAAGGCTGAAAAGCACAGCTGCTGCTAGACCAGGGTCTGCAGCACAGAGTCTTCTTGTTCAAGCAAATGTCTCTCCACTGAGCTTCACAATGAGCCACCAGTGGTTCTTTATACCTGACTTTACACCTGAGTTTTGTGAAGTCCAGCACAGGAAGCTCTGGGAAGGCCAGCGCGTGCGTGCGTGCTCAGTCGCTTCAGTCGCGTCCGATTCTTTGCGACCCCATGGACTGCAGCCCGCCAGCCTCTTCTGTTCATGGGATTCTCCAGGCAAGAATACTGGAGGGGGTTGCCATGCCCTCCTCCAGGGAACCTTCCTACCCAGGGATCGAATCCACATCTCCTGTGTCGCCTGTGTTACAGATGGATTCTTTACCACTAAGCCACTGGGAGAAGCCCAGCAAGATTAGTACTTGAGGGTAACCTACCATCTACCCCTCGAACCCCCTGCCCTATACTAGAAATAGGCTGCATAAAATGTAATTTGCCCATTCTTATTTTCTGAGTACCTACGGTAACGGCTGTACTGACAAACCTATCACGGAACACTTGGTGATTGGGAGACACATGGGCAAGCTGGGAAACTGATGGTCAAAGAAATACCCCTAAGTAATAATGCTACTAAAAATAGAGAACTGAATCACTGGTTTGATCATTTGGGTTAAATCTTTAAATCAACCCAGTGGTTTGAAAAAAAGGAGGGTGTACATTTAATAATACCTGCTGCTGCTGCTAAGTTACTTCGGTCGTGTTCAACTCTGTGTGACCCCCATGGACTGTAGCCCACCAGGCTCCTCTTTCCATGGGGATTCTCCAGGCGAGAATACTAGTATGGGTTGCCATGCTCTCCTCCAGGAGATCTTCCTGATCCAGGGATCGAACCCACATCTCTTACATCTCCTGCACTGGCAGGTAGGTTCTTTATCACTAGCACCACCTGGGAAGCCCTAGTAACCCCAGAACTTTCTCTAAAAGAAAATCATATATAAAAGAAATAAAATGGTACAAAGAGAACTATTAACTTTCAGGCGGCAGAAAGGATAGTGTGGGCCATGGGGCAGCTTTCAGACCCTCTCTGCTCCAACCACAACAGACACTTGCCTCCAAAGACTTTCCAATCCCATCAGAAAAGCAAGGATAACAAAGATCCAATGGCAGAACAATATGAGGGACTAGGTAGCTTTTCTATATTAAAGTAGATGATACAATTAAATTCTGTAGGAGTTCAGAGAAGGGAAGTGTTGTTGGCCCTGAAACAGCAGGGCCCACTAACAGGCAGGCGCTTCTGCCAGTCACTGATGGGGTCGGTCTGCTTATTTCTGTGCCTAAATGCCACCTCCGTGCCTCTGACACGTCACTCCCCAAATTCAGGTGCCCCTGCTCCCTGCTCAAAACCCTCCATCTCGGAGTGGTTCGGCTGGAGCTGTCCCTAATCATGATGGCCACCACCCCACAGCACCCAAGCACCCCTCTTCCATTGACCACCTCTCACCATGAGAACTATCTATCATGCCTTTGTACATAGTCAATACTGAGGGAAAAAGCAACTCAGGATCTTTCACGCACTGCTTGTAATAATAAAAACTGGTTTGCCTTCTTTTGCACAAACTGTTTAACCCATTGTCCTTCTAGAAATCCTTCTATGGTAGTTTAGTCACTAAGTCATGTCCGACTCTTGCAACCCCATGGACTGTAGCCCACCAGGCTCCTCAGTCCCTGGGATTCTCCAGGCAAGAATACTGGAGTGGTTGTCATTTCCTTCTCCTTTATTAGAAATCTTTCTAATAAAATTCTAATAATTTCACTTAAAGAAATTATCATAGATATTGATAAGTTTTAGCTATAAGGATATTCATTGTTCATAATAGTGAAGATCTGAAAACATCCGAAGTGTCCAATAATAAGGAATACATGGAAAGGAATATAATGCAGATGTCAAATATGATGTAGTAAGTAAATAGTTACGAATATAGAATATGTTTATTATACATTAAGCTGGAAAATACAGACTACTACATGATAGACACAATGTGATCTTACTGTATATATGTGTGTGTGTATATATATACACTATTATATACATACTATTATTTATATATACTATTATTTTTATATATACTATTATTATTTTTTATGTAAGTCCTATAATTTAGATATGTATATAACAGTAGTTTATATGCATAAAAACTGTCTGTCATCAAATAAGTACATTCATAATTTTACTTGATTGCTTTGGTATTTTTCTGACTTTTCATTGATAAAGGAAGCAAACCAAAGATGCTTATAATGACTATCCCTGCAAAACTAACAGTTTCCTTTCTATTATGAAATATTTTACACCCTCAAATGAGTTCATGGAATAATCTATTAACCATCTAAGTATCTACCCCTAAGCTTGCACAACTCTATTTTCGAGCAACTTTGCTTTTAGCACAGGGATGTGAGAGATGAACAAAAGTAGGTCAGAATGCTGAAATGCTACATGGATTTACTCTCCAGTAATGAGAGGTTCCTTTCTGACCCCCTTAAACTCAGCTTTTAACTGCCCAGACTATCTCTAAAAAACCCCCTTTCTCCCAGCCTCTGCACCAGTAATAGTAACATAGAATGTAGCACAAAGAACCGTGATTTTTCCCTATTCAGGGAGCTGTTATCATCTGCTGCGGTAAGCTGGCCACAGAGCTTGGGCCCAAGCCTGCACACAGCTCACCTCCTGATTTACTTAAATCTTTTTGCTTCTATCAACCACAGGGAATGGGGACACTTACAGGTAACAACTGACAATTTGAGCAGAAAATACAGAGAAAAGCTGTGTAAAGCAAGTGGCTCAGATTATAGCTGTTGACTTCTAATATTATTTGATAGATGAGGCCGCTACAATTATCTACTGCTCATGGGTTCCATTACTGGAACAAGAAGCACACAAAATAAGGGCAATTTCCCCAACAATATATAGGACCACTTAACTTTGTCAAGAGCCATTTCTGCAAGGGAAGTCCTTCTTGTAAAAGACATGAAGATAATGTGCTGGCAACTTGACATAAGCATTTACTTCATCTCACATTAACTGCCTTTTTTTATTTCTGCCATGCTCTAGTTAAGGCCAAATTGGATATTATTTTTAACTAACCGTTTGTTTTAAAATGCATTCTTAGAATCTACCATTTTCCCCTAAAATTAAGTAAAAGGAAAAAGAACTCTAAGAAAAATTTGAAAACCCCTCAACGGGTGAAAGAGTGAACAAAATTTCTTTTCTAATTTTTTCATGAATCTCCCTTGCAACTAGCTACCTCAAAACTATCAGACAGTTTTCATCCTTGAAAACAAAATCACTCTGAAATTTAACCTTATGTTACTAGTTAGAGATCAAAAAGAAACTCTGTTTCTAGAGGAAGAAGAAAGTAATACACGTTTGAAAGACAAATAAATAAATAAGGTGCCTGAGCTGTGAACTAAGTGATTGCACCCATGTTAACTAATCATTAATTTTGCATGTTGAATTTGGATGGAGTCATTGGGTGGGATGGGTTTCAGAAATGCTAGAATTGTATCAGGAATTATACACGTTCCCCCACCTCTGCCTTGGAGAATGGAAAGAGGAAGGAGGAACGTGAGGGAGAGAAGAAAATGTTTAAATCAGAAAAACACAGGATAACTCAGGATAGTGAAATTCTTATGAGAAATAAATTCCCATTCATGGTACTCTAGAATGGGGGGGGGGGGGGGGCGGTGGAAATCTCACCCAAAGAGCCTTGATTATGTCTCCCAAACAGAGTCCACGTGTGTGAGCTTAAATGTTACCTTATTTCCTAAATTAAAATCTCCCTGATGTCGTTCCCTCTTTATTCTTTTGCTTTGATGCATTTCCAAGCCAAATTACGGGGAAGCCTAAAAGGCATACAGGATATCTGTAAGACCCCTTTCCTTCCCTTTCCTTTTCTTTTTTATCCCACTTTTCAACTGATAAGCAGTAGCCCAGGCCTGACTATTGACAGGGCTGTGCTCCCTCTCCTCCTGCCTTGACCACATGTTATAGACAAATTCTCACAGGTACTGATCCAAGAAATGCCCAAGTCTGTTAAATTCTGGGTCACTGTGAGCATCCGTACATGGAGCTAGCTAGTCAAAAGGCATGCTCCTCTTCAATAATACTCAAGAGAGATGCTTAAGTCTGTACAGTTTAATTATAACATTCAAGATTTTTTTTATTATTCTTTCTCAGCTCCTGAAGTCTTTTAAGTCTCTTTTAAAAGGGCCTCTACACAAAAGGTAACTTCATCCAGGAGAGAAAGAAACTCGCACTTGGCCATACCACTTCCACTTGGGCATTGATTAGATGTCTTTTTTTTTAACAAATTCAAAAAGAAAGGGGACACGATTTAAAACTAAAATAGAACCAGGCACATTGTACAAAGGATTATTTCAAGTAATTCTCCTTGAAACTATAACAAAGGAATGTTTCCTGGGGATTAAATGGACTGTCAGGTAATCAGAAAAGTTCTTTTAGGTTTTTCCTCAGGAAGAAAAAGAGCACTTTGGATGGATTTTGTTCCTGGCATTTTGTGACACTTTACAGCTTATTCCCTGGTGCCACACCGATTTATTTTATTATTCATGAGCTCCGTGAAGGAAGGAATGATCTTAGAGGTCCCCAGCTGGACCACACTAATAGATCCTTCTCCTATCCTCCATCTACTGTTACTTTAATATGGATAAGATTGTTTTATTAATGAGAGCAAATGGGTTTCCTGAATATCAGCCTCTCCTTTGGTCACTCTGGAACCTGATATACTTGATTAATTGATTTTCAACTTTTTGGATACCCACACCATTTTTGACACAGTACTTTTAAAAAAATTAGGACATAAATAAACAAAAGCTGTACTTCCAGGAAGTTACATTCTAATGAAACAAGACTGACCTCCATTACTAATTGATGACGCTACAGTCAACTATCAATTATTCATGTCAAGATTATCCGTGACACACTTTGCAGAGCATCCATTGTGGATTTCTAAATCCCAGGCTTTCCTCCTTCTCAACCATCCAGACTTCAGGGGCACAAGGTCAAACATCTCACCATGCTATAGATTTAGCTGCCGGGGAAAGCAAGCCAACTTTCCTGTAGATCTCAGTCCTCATTCAGGGAGTAGGCATGGAGGACTTGGAATAATGCAGTATGCTAGGCACTACGGGAAAAGATGAATTAAGTGTCTATTAAGTAAACCAGATGCCCACGGATAGGAGGGGCTAATTCCGCTGGTAGGAAGGAAGAGGAAAGGGTTTCAATGGAAAAATGACACTTAATCTGAGTACTGAAAATTGAGTGGATGTTGAGAGGCAAGCCAAGGGAGAAGACCTTCTACACAGAATATGAACAAAAGCATAGAAATGTGAAATAGCACGGTGCACTACGGACGTGACCGTTATTGAGTGTGGCCACGGGGTTGGCAGTGGGGAGGAGGGTATGAGTTACTAACAATGACGGAGCTGAAGAGATAAGCAACAAGTGGCCTCAGCAGAACTTCTTTATCTTGGGATTTGAAGGAAAGAGAGGAGTTTAGTGTGATCCCTCTTCTACTCAGTACCTGGCTTAAGGAACAAAGTCGGTTGCATCACTGAGACTGGGAAGGCTTGGGGGCTGGGGAGAAAGTGTTCAGGGGAGAGATAACGAGCTCAGTTTGGGACACGTTTCTCACTACGGCCCTGAGAGCCATTAAGAGGTTACAACCCTTAAGATGACACCTGGACTCCAGGAGTGAATGGTGTTGTCTTTGTGGTTGTTCAGTTGCTAAGTCGTGTCTGACGCTTTTGTGACCCTAGGGACTATCAGGTATCTGATATCCATCAGGTATCTCTGTCCATGGGATTTCCCAGGCAAGAATACTGGAATGGGTGGCCATTTTCTTCACCAGGGGATCTTCCTGACCCAGGGATCAAACCTGCATCTCCTGCAATGCAGGCAGATTCTTTACCACTGCGCCACCAGAGAAGCCCCCAGGAGTGACTGCTATTGGGCTAATAGCTAACTAAAGCTGACAGATTATTTTCTCACACACCTCCGTTACATAAGATAGGTTGCCTGTAAACATGTGTAGTTTCTTTAGCCTAAATGCAGATGTCTGTACTAATTCAGAGAGAAAAAATTCAAAAATCAAGGACTTACTACTTCTGTTGCCTAATCTCGATTTTTTCAACTGAGTGTAGCACTCATTCTTCTGCTTTATTCTGGACATGTAGACACTACCTGGAGAGTATCTAGATAGTATCTGGAGACAACTTCTCAGGTCCTAAAAAAAAATCACATCACAATTAACATTAAAGTGGAACCACACTGATAACAGAGGGAAATGGCACCAAAATGTCTAGGATATGTCACTAAAATGACAATATGTTGCCATTCATGTATTCATTCACTCATTCATGCACGTATTCAACAAATATATATTGAAGTAAACATATTCATTCAACAAATATGCCCAGCCAGAGATTGAAGGATACCCCTAAGATCCTGCCCTCTTGGAGATGACATTCTAGTGGGTGGACACACATCAGATGTCAGTATTTGGTGTAGGAAGAAAATGAGCTGGACTGAGATGCCTGGGGATGACAACAGTGTAAGTGGCGTGGTCAGGGGAGGTTCCCCTGAATAGATCACACTGAACTCTAATAGAGCTGAAATTTCAGTAGAGCTGAAAACTAAGAAGAAGAAAAAAAAAAACAGACCATGATCAGAGGGAAAACATTCCAGAAAGAAAGAGAGCAAAAGAGCTACGGCTGGAACTGGAACTGATCTGGGATATTCAGAAAACAGAAAGAAACCAGGAAGGATGCAGCAGGCAAAGAGGAGAATGAAGCGAGTTGATGCGGGGAACGCAGGGGAGCCCATCCTGGAGAGATGGGGGCAAGAGTTTCCACGAGGTCAGGACCAAACTCCGGTCCCAGCCCTTGTCAAATGGACTTCAGTTGTATGACTTAACCTCTCAGAAACGTTTTTTCCCCAAATCTAACAAAATAGGAATAATAAATATGTTTATCACTCAAAGAGTAAAGGAGAGAAATGATTCAAACTGGCTGGCACATAAGAAGAGCCCAATAAATGTTTGTTCCCACCCCTTATTTTTTTTCTTTGGACATCAAAAAGAAAGCCCAGGTAGATTGTGCAAGTTTTCAAAAAAGTGAGCCTTTTCTGGTCTAAATGTGTGAGGTCTTCTTTCCGGCAGTTCCTGATTCCTGGAGCTGACCTTCAGAACATCCTCTTCCAGGAACCCCAGGGGCCAGAGGTCAGGGTTGTCGAGATAGATCAGGTGATGTGATGGTGAAAAACGTTCCCAGGTGAGCCAGGAGACCTTCACATTAATTTCCTGTGTAACCCTGGCATTTGTGAGCTGAGGTCTCACAAGTTAAAAATAAAACAGTAGCTAACTCTGCAAGATGAATGCTTTTGAAAATCAACAATTACTTTGAGGTCCTTGAAGCAAGGTACTTTAAAATGCAGGTTGTTCTCCTTGATCTTCACGGGTTTCTTGCCCCGCTAGAGTTTGGGGTGGGGTGCGGGGGGGAGGGTGGAAGGACAAGGGAGGCATCTTACCAACATTCCTCCCAGCCCTTCTTGATGGCAGACTGAGTCGTTTCTGAAATCTTCTTTACTTAAGACTCTTTTCCTTCTTGGTCACCTCCCCATCATCCCTTCGTCATTCCCAGAAGGTCCAGACAGGTCTGGCCCCGCCCTGTGGTTCTCACCCCCCTCCCTCCAGTTTTAGTATTTCTTCTCAAAATTAATAGCATTTCTTTTTCTCCATGACTAACACTCTGTGAGCCCATGTCCTCCAGCCACACACAACAAACTCTGACTCAAGGGCCAGACACCAGGCTCTTCTGCTGCCTGTGTTTCAGTCGGGTACCCTGGCAAAAGAGGAGGATGGGAAAAACAATCAAAGCTCACTCACTGTCACAATCAGTGGACCTGGGGAGGTACCTACCGACTTTCTTTAAACGTTGGCAAAAAAAACATTTGGAGTTGACCGATGTGCAACTTTTGTCTCCATTCCCATGGAAACTCAAGCCTTAGTCTTACTTTAATATTTGCTCAATAAAAAAGACGCTCATGGGTTTTAGGTATAAATGATAAATTGCAGTGAGCTGAATGATGTGTATCAGTTCAGTTCAGTCGCTCAGTCGTGTCCGACTCTTTGCGACCCCATGAATAACAGTACACCAGGCCTCCCTGTCCATCACCAACTCCCGGAGTTTACTAAAACTCATGTCCATCGAGTCAGTGACACCATCCAGCCATCTCATCCTCTGTTGTCCCCTTTTCTTCCTGCCCCAACCCCTCCCAGCATCAGGATCTTTGTGTGTATGCCCTCCTCCAAAAAAAAATCTGCCCATGTCCTAATCTCCTAGTGGCTCAGATGGTTTAAAAAAAAAAAACAAACAAACCTACCAATGCAGGAGATGCAAGAAATCCAGGTTCCAGCCCTGAGTCAGGAATATCCCCTGGAGAAGGGAATGGCAATCCATTCCAGTACATGACTGGAGAATTCCATGGACAGAGGGGCCTGGTGGGCTACAGTCCATGGGGGTCACAGAGTCAGACATGACTGAGCCACTAACAACTTTCACTTCCTAATCCCTGGGACCTATGAATGAGACCTAATTTGGAAAAGGGGGTATTTGGTAATATAATTAAGACGAGGATCATGAGATGAGAGTGTCCTGCATTAGCTGAGTGGGCTCTAAATCCAGGGACAGATGTCCTCCTAAGAGTGAGGTAGAGGAAGATTCCATGGAGAGAAGAAGAGGATGTAATGTGATCACGGAGGCAGAGATGGGAGGGATGCAACCATGAGCCATGGAGGCGGATTCTGGAGGGAGGCAGCCATGAGCCATGGAATGCAGGCAGCCACCAGAATTGAGATGAGGCACAGAATGGACCCTCCACTAGAGCCTCTAGGGAGAGTGTCGCCCTTGATTTTGGACTTCAGGCCTCAAAACTGTATGAACTAATTGACACATATCTTAGATGGTTACTGAACTGTGAGAAAATACATTTCTGTTGTTTTAAGCCATCGAATTTGTGGTAATTTTTTACAGCAGCTACAAGAAACCTATACACTGTGTTTAGAGGAAGCATCGAAGATACGTGATTTCTTCTGGATAAGGGATTTTACATAATGGCTCCTCCTATCAGTAGACAATCTAAACTTGATCTTCAAAACCACAGACTCGAGTATCAAAACCAATCATCTGTGTTCTGGCAGAGGCACGGTGAGGCAGAAAATCCACAGGAGAAATTACCATAACATGCGTTTGCTTTAAACCTCAGTCATCAGAAGACTCAGGAATCAGTCATTAAGGAGACCTGGAGAGTAATTCATTAAATGCTAACATAGCTTAACACTTCAGGGAGAGAGTGTTCTAAAATGATCCATAAATTTTCCTGCCAATCAGAGGTTACATAAACTATAAATAAACTTATCTTAATGAGAAAAAAAAAAAGAACTGAATACATTTAAAATGAGAATCCATTACCATGGTATGCTACGGCTACGGCTAAATATAGATACAGATTTTTACATGGTCAGTGACTCCATTCCCTTCCAGGACCTCACTGCCCTAGGTCTCTAAACTGCATCAACTAAGCCACACTGTTATCTTCGAGGGTTATTAGACTACAGCACAACTCTCTCTCTTCTGCCTTACACACACACACACACACACACACACACACACACCCTTCATTCTTTCTGGATTCCCAGAAAATGAACGAGTAAGAACCAGTGAGCACACCTGTGATACAGTGCACTCTTTAGGCAATGCCTCAACTGTCAAATAGCACAGACAAGGGCAGATGCAAAAAGAAGCTTGAGAGTGCCCTGGGTCAGGAAGATCCCCTGGAGAAGGGGAGAAGTATTCTTGCCTGGAGAATCCCATAGACAGATGAGCCCAGTGGGCTGCGGTCCATTGGCTGCAAAGAGTCAGACACAAGTAAGCAACTAACACATTTTTCAATAGTGACTTCTGATAATTACTGCTTCTATCTGCTCGGTTGTTTCAGTATACCTAAGAACAGGAGTAAAGAGGAGGAGAAAAACCCCTGTGGACGAGCAGAGGTGCTGTGGACGGAAGTCTGCTGTCCCCTGAACATCAGACTGAGGGACACACAGTCAGCCCTTTAGGTGTGGTTCTTAACATAGGGTTCAAATATCACTCATAAAGGCAGAGGAGAGACCCAGCACCATACGGGCTCCTGTCTGTGGAAAAAATTAGGGTCTGGACACCACTGGTTGGTGAGTAAAGAGAGGAAAACATTCACACCCATGACACTCAGTGGCAGAGTAATGTTATAAAAACAATCTGCTGCAGAATCCTCAAAATTTTTAGAAAATACTTCTTGCATTTAGTTCAGTTCAGTTCACAATGGAGTAAAAATAAAACAAGTCCTCTATGTACATTAAAGAGTACTATCAACAAGAGTAATCATAATGCTTAGGACACAATAAAATAAATGAAAAAAGTGTTATAGAGATAAGAGGAGAAAAAGCTACTGTATACACCTTTCTCTTGAAGAAGAGAAGAAAGCAGAAGAGCACCCTTCACCTCTGAGTATGACACCTATAAAAGTCAAAGGAAGCACAAAGTAACAGAAAATAAAATACATTGCATATAACAGTAAATTTAAATGATTAATGAACTGAGAATTGGCAGGTTACGGAAGATGAAGAGAGAAAAAGAAAAAAGGGAGAAAGGAAGGAAGAAGGAAGAAAGAAAGGAAGTGAGGAAGGAAGAAGAAAAGAAAGAAGGGAGGAAGAGAGAGAAGGTAACATAAAGCAAAATGTCCTCCAAAAAGTCAAAGAATAGAGAAAGAACTATCAGGCAGTCGTGTCCAACTTTTTGCAAAACCCTGGACTATAGCCCGCCAGCTTCCTCTGTCCATGGAATTCTCCAGGCAAGAATATTGAAGTGGGTTGCCATTCCCTTGTCCAGGGGATCTTCCCAACCCAGGAATTGAACCTGGGTCTCCCGCATTGCCGGCAGATACTTTACCACCTGAGCCACCAGGGAAGCCTTAAAATAATAATAACAGGAGTAAAAGCAGGACTCCAAGATGAACACCATGTGAAAGAATTCAAGGCAGAAAAACAGACTAAGTACTTGTGGAAGAACAAGTTCATTTCTAATAATTCATCTTAAGTAAATTACTACAGATACATTCAAAGAGACAGCTCCAATAATGATCATTGCTTTCTCTTTATAATATAAGCAAATTGAAAATAACCTAAGTGGCTAACAACTAATCAGATAAAATACTGTAAAACACAGAACAAAATATTACAGAGCTATAGAAATATGTTTCACAGGCATATTTGGTGACTTGAGAAAATACTCAAGATCTAGTCTACAGTAAATTAAAAACAGGTTGCTCATCAGCCTATATTACATGATCTGATTTTCTTTTTCAAAAATATATCTATTCATTAACACCAAAAAAAGTAATCACAGTGAATTACCTGCATTCTTGGACATCTCTTCCCTAGGTACATTTTCTTTTTCCTGCTGTGTCGGTTCTCTATACTCATGTCAGCAAATAACTTTAAGTTGGTTTATGTCTAAATATTGTTAAACTAAACACTGTCATACTTTGCTTATTAGATAAAATTTGCATAATATATGTGTGTTCAGTCACTATGTCGTGTCCAACTCTTTGAGACTTCATGGACGATAGCCCGCCAGGCTCCTCTGTCCATGGGATTTCCCAGGCAAGAATACTGGATTGGATTGCTATCCCTTCTCCAGGAGATCTTCACAACCCAGGGATTGTTTCCTACATTGGCAGGTGGATTCTCTGCCACTGGGCCACCTGGGAAGCCCTTTTTGTATAATATAGAAGAATGAAAAAAAAATTGCCTCTTTTTGTTGCTACTGCTCTCTTACAATTAACCCCATCAAAGTCTCCATAGGCTGTGTGACTTATATTAATAAACAACAGAAATTCATGTCTCACCGTTCTGGAGGCTTGGAAATCAGAGTGCCAGCACTGTCAGGTTCTGGTGAAACCCTCTTCTGGGTTTCAGACGGCCATTTTCTCACTGTGTCCTTGTCACATGGAGAAGAAAGCAGCAAGAGGGCTCTGGGGTCTCTTACGAGGGCACTAATCCCATTCATGAGGGCTCCACCCCCATGAAAATTCAACATATGAATCTGGGGAGGACACAAATACTCAGTCCATAACAGAAGGGTTTTTTCAATTTATTGTTACTTTTAAATGGCTATATAATGACATTGAAGATAAATATTGTGCGATGCCTTATGATAAATTCCATGAAGCAATTCAAAGGCTATGAACGAACGTCAAAGATTTGAGATATATTGACATTGTCACACCAAAAGGTTGAAGAGGCCCACGGTTAGGCCAAATGAGACTATATAGCCACCTAAAACAACACTAGGGGCATGACTGTTCCCAAAAACACCTGGGTAGAAAGTGTTTTATAGTATATTTGGAGCATCTACAAGCTTAGGTCCTGATTTGGATAGTATTAAAATTTATTTACATTTCTTGATTAATTTTTTGAGGGCTATGACACCATCAGAGTACCCATAGATATTAAAGAACTCACTCTGCCCTAGTACTTGAATAGAACCTATACTGTTGATAATTATAAAGACCCCCTTAGGGTAAGGATTATTAATTTGGATTTAAACTGAAGTTCAGTTTTTAAATTATATTCCAAAATATGATGTTATTATTTCCCTTTATATGTAAAGACACCAAGCAAAATATACAATGTTACCACCTGCTACTAGTTCAATACTATTTCTAAAATTAAACAATATAAAAAAAGAATTCCCAGAATAGAGACCGAAACAGAAAAACAAGTTCTGTATGTAGGCTAAACCACAGCAATAACAAGAATATGAAGGTGTGATTAGGCAACATTGAGAGATCAGCTTTCGTGTTTTTCTCTTGCATTTCCATATTTCTGCAAAGGTATGGAATATTCCTTGATTACAGTTAAGAGACGGCAACTTTTTATTGTACTGCATTCTCAATAGGCTCCAGTGAAATCTTAGAACTGAAATGACAGATAGCTCATCTCAGCACTGGATTATGACCCCCAGGGTAAGTTTTAAGAGAGTCTTCTGAATCCAATATATTCCATGGAAAGAGACACAGTAAACTCACTAACACTAACAGAGCACAATGATACATATTTAATCATCATGGAAGGAAAGAAGAATTAATCCAGAAAAGTTAAGAACTTGGTCACCTGAAGTAAACATGAAAGAAACAACCAAAATGAAAACACATAAACATGGCCAAATCTGTTATAAAACATATCACCTGTCTAAACAGAAGATACTTACACAGACGAAACTTGACTACTGAGAATTTTCAAGGACTAGACTGCAAATACCAATCCATATGATGAAGAAATATTTATAATACACATGGAGCCCATACATACATACTATGTGAAGCTTCCCTTGCGGCTCAGCTGGTAAAGAATCTGCCTGCAACGCAGGAGACCTGGGTTCAACCCCTGGGTTGGGAAGATCCTGGAGAAGGGAATGGCTACCCACTCCAGTATTATAGCCTGGAGAATTCCATGGACTATCCATACATACTATAGAGAGTTTATAAACAACAATCTTGGTATTAAGACATCATCTGAATTTTTAGAAGTGGTGAAATATTTTATTTTAAATATGCACACTAGCAATGGAAGTTCTCCAGCACATCTTAAATTTCACCACATCCTCTTCTTCAACTGCTTTCTGTAAATAGCAGCAACTTTGGGTTCTGCAGATGGAAGATGCCAGGGTAGCATGGGACCTCACACCAAGTCAAGATCATCCAGACCAGAAGAAAGATCTTCTTTGCTGATATATTAAAAAAAAAAAAAAAGAACTATGCTCAAAAACTGTTAAGCCTTATGAACAAGCTGGATTCTTTTTTAAAGTCTATAATATATAATCATCTATTTTTCACATAGACTTTTCCAAGCCGAAATTCAGGAAACCCTAGGAACGAAGCTTGAGATACGTCATCGGAAGCTAACACTCTATCAGTCACAACCATGCCTAGTTGCTTCAGTCATGTCCGACTCTTTGCAACCCCATGGACTGTATCCCGTCAGGCTCCTCTGTCCATGGGATTCTCCAGGCAAGAATACTGGAGTGGGTTGCCATGCCATCCTCCAGGGGATCTTCCTGACCCAGGGATCCAACCAGTGTCTCCTGCATCTCCTGCATTGCAGGTGGATTCTTTACCACTGAGCCACCAGTGAAGCCCATCAATCACAACGGAAGAAAGTAAATCCCCTGGGTCTATAACTTAGTCATCCAGGTAAAATGTCCTAAGTACAAGGCACAAGGAAGGGAGGGAACAAGGAAAGAAGAAGCCACATCTTCCTCAGCTCACACTGGAGGGCCTCCATTGCTGATCATACGGTCAAAAGGGAGCCATAAATCAAGGCCCTGGGAGAAACTTACTGGGGAGGAATAAGGCAGCTGTGTGAGGATTTGATCAGAAAAATAAGGGCTGTCACTCTTGTTCTAATAAAACTCGAGTAAAGCATCTTTAAGGTTTTCATGCTGAAACAGAAGCAGCATGTGAAACTCTAGAAAAACTGACACAATAACTGCTTTATGATGTCTGGAAACTCTGCAGGTGGGTAAAAGTTAAAAAGCAGAGTTTAACTTTGACCAGGTGAAGCAGTAATTAATAATACATAAGACGAGTGAGTGGTTATGCTTATATTCTGTGTGAAACCCCTCATAGAGCTAGATGTGGGCTTTCAGATTACATGTTCAGTGATTTAATTGTTTTGGCTACCACAATACTTTCTTTAGGAGAAATCTTTTGAACAACAGCATTAAAAGTCACTAATGCAGAAGAAAAGGAGAACAGTCCAGGGAAGTATGGAAGGGACAGCATTCATCTACCAGGCCCCAACCAGTCCAACAAGCCACATGTGGACTCCATAGAACACGGCTTCAAAACCATTAACCTGGTCCCACACTTTCTCTTTATAACTGAACATAGAAAGAAAGTATATTGGGGAGGAAAAATTATGGATATAACATGACCAATTCTTTGAGTCTCACACATTCCTGCGACAATCCATCTAGGCACTTCCTGGAAAGATCTATAAACAAGATAGCACAGACAGGATACTGAGGAGGGAACCGTGGGCCATAGAGCTTACTTTGCAAATCCAACCTATTTCAGTATTCAAAATTGTCGACTTAGAGACTGGGAAGATTCACCACTTAACTAAGGAAACAAATTTAGAATTTTTTCCTAAAAATAGATGGCAAAGGCAGAAAAATGGTATCTTCAACATGTTGACAGAAAAGTAATTGACAACCAAGAAATTGATACTCATCCAAATTATCATTTGAGTAAAGACAACATAAAGACACTTCAAGGCATATAAAGACTAAAAGAATATACCAGCCAAGGATGTTGTTTAAAAAAGAAAAAAAAAAAAAGGAATTCAGCAAGAATAAAGAGAACACAGAAGATGTAGAACTTGAGATGAACAGAGAACTTTGTTAAAGGTAATAATTTAATTAAGTATTGTCTATTTAAAAAGTAAATAAAAACTCTAAACTACAACAGTCAATAACAATTATTTAAGTACATGTGTTAATATCGTTGTAGTCATTGAGAGAAGAAAGTACTGAATAACTACAGACTTATTAAAAAAAAAAAGGATAGTTAAGTAACTACCTTAAAATTAAGAGTAACCTCCAAACACTGAAAATACACTTTGCAGTTTCCAAATCATCTGAAGAAAATGAAACTTAAAAACTATAGCAACATAACAAAAATCAGGGAAGGAAGAGGGGTGGTAAAGGAAAAAGATAGTAAAAGGAAACACAAAGTAAGATGGTGGAAATAAGTTCAAATATATAAGTAATCTTAATGATTGTACTTTAATGGCAGAAAGTGAAGAGAAACTAAAGAGCCTCTTGATGAGGGTGAAAGAAAACAGTGGAAAAGCTGGCTTAAAATTCAGCATTCAAAAAGCTAAGATCATGGGATCTGGTCCCATCACTTCATGCAAATAGATGAGGAAAAAGTGGAAACAGTGGAAGATTTTATATCTTGGGCTCCTAAATCACTGCAGATGGTGACTGCAGCCATGAAATTAAAAGATGCTTGCTCCTTGAAAGAAAAGCTGTGACAAACCAAGACAGCATATTAAGAAGCAGAGACGTCGCTTTGCCAACAAAGCTCTGTATTGTCACAGCTATGTTTTTCCAGTTGTCATGTACAGATGTGAGAGTTGGACCACAAAGAAGGCTAAGCACCAAAGAACTGATGCTTTAAACCGTGGTGCTGGAGAAGACTCTTGGATGGTAAGGAAATCAACCAGTCAATCCTAAAGGAAATCCACCCTGAATATTCATTGGAGGGACTGATGCTGAAACTGAAGCTCCAATGCTTTGGCCACCTGATGCAAAGAGCCGACTCATTGGAAAAGACCCTGATGCTGTGGAAGGTTGAGGGCATGAGGAGAAGAGGGCAACAGAGGATGAGATGGTTGGATGGCATCACCAGCTCAATGGACATGAGTTTGAGCAACCTCCAGAAGATAGTGAAGGACAGGGAAGCCTAGCATGCTGCAGTCCATGGGGTCGCAAAGAGTTGGACACGACTTAGCAGCTCAACAACAGCAATGATGGAGGACTTCAAAAATAGTTATTATGTAGCTGATTATTATAACTTTATAATAACATCAAGAGAGGCTGGAGTATTTGTATACAGATGGACAAATGATCCTATGGAAAGTAAAAAGAAGCCTAGAGAAATAAACATGCCTATATGGAAGCTGGAAACTGGCTACGTGACAGGAGTGGAAGCACAAATCAGTGGGGAAATGCTGAACCTGTTACTGAAAGGTGCTGGGACACCTGATTACAAAGTGTGTTGGGTGCTAGGGATAAGTCGATCCCCATCTCACACCATATGCAAAATTAAATTCAAGGTAATTAAAGATTTAATATGGAAAACAAAATCCTAAAAGTTTTACAGGAAAATATAAGAATAGATATGTGTGGACTTTAGGTAGAGAAGAATTTCTTAGACAAGATAAAAAATACAAAACAGAAAAACTGATAAATCTGACTATCCAAATTAAAACTTCTGTACAACAAAAACATGATGAACAAAATTAAAAGACAAGCAACAGGTTGAGAGAAAATATGTGCCTCATATAGTCAAAAAAATTGACTAAAGACCAAGAAATACAAATAACTCCTAAAAATCTATTAAGAAAACAAACAAAAAACGACAGCCTAATGGGATGTGAATGGGAAATCAGCAAAGAATATGAAAAGGTAATTCACAGAAGAAGAAAACCAAAAAGCCAATCAATGTGTGTAATTACATCAAACTCACTAGTAATCAGAGAAATACAAACTAAAACAATAATGAGATACCATTTCACACACTTCAGGTTGGCCAATATTTATACTCTGACAAAATTCTGGTGAGGGATAATGTGGAAAAACAGGGCTCTCATAGTCTACTGACGGGAACATAAATTCCTATCAACCTTCAAACAGCAATTTGAAGATACCTGTGCCATGACTCAGCACATTTCACTCTTATAAACTATGCCATAAAACAGAAGTTCAGGACCCCTTTACATCCTTAAAACTCATTCAGGACCCCAAAGAACTATTATTTATGTGTGTCATATCTATAAATATCAATATTATTAAAAATACAAATGGGAGATACCTAATACATGTTAAGATAACATTTCTACAAAAAATAACTATATTTTCTAAAACCAACAAAAATTAGTAAGGTTTTGCAAATCTCTTTAATATCTGGTTTAAACATAGCTGAATTCTCAGATCTGCTTCTGCCTTCAGTCTTCTGAATTAGGTTTTCTGGTTGAAGTATATGAAGAAAATTTAGCCCTGTCATTGGAACAGATCATTTACCCACGCATAGTCATGTAACATGATGGGAAATACTGATGAACTGAGTTCTACAGACTTTCCAAGTTTGGACACACTTCATTCAGTTCAGTTCAGTTGCTCAGTCATGTTCGACTCTTTGCGACCCCATGGACTGCAGCACGCCAGGCCTCCCTGTCCATCACCAGCTCCCAGAGTTTACTCAAACTCATGTCCATCGAGTCAGTGATGTCATCCAACAATCTCATCCTCTGTTGTCCCCTTCTCCTCCTGCCTTCAATCTTTCCCAGCATCAGGGTCTTTTCCAATCAGTCAGTTGTTCGAATCAGGTGGCCAAAGTATTAGAGTTTCAGCTTCAGCATCAGCCCTTCCAATGAACATTCAGGACTGATTTCTTTTAGGATGGACTGGTTGGATCTCCTTGCTGTCCAAGGGACTCTCAAGAGTCTCCTCCAACACCACAGTTCAGAATCTTCAATTCTTTGGTGCTCAGCTTTCTTTGGAGAAGGAAATGGCAACCCACTCCAGTATTCTTGCCTGGAAAACCCCACAGACAGAGAAGCCTGAGCGGGCTACAATCCATGGGGTCACAAAGAGTCGGACACAACTAAAGTGACTTAACACACACATAACAACAGCTTTCTTTACAGTCCAACTCTCAGATCCATACATGACTACTGGAAAAACCATAGCCTTGACTAGACGGACCTTTGCTGGCAAAGTCCTGCCTCTGCTTTTTATGCAGTATCAAAGGTGTGTTCTTTATTAACTTTGTGTTGTGTTGCGCTCAGTTGCTCATTTGTGTCTGATCCTTTGCAGCCCCATAGACTGTTCACCACCAGGCTCCTCTGTCCATGGAATTTTTCTGGCAAGAATACTGGAGTGGTTTGCGATTTCTTTCTGCAGGGGATCTTCCTGACCGAGGGATCAAACCTGAGTTTCCTGTGTCTCCTGCATTGGCGGGTGGATTCTTTACCACTGTTCCAAATCAGAAAATGTCTTTAAGTGTTGGGAAATATCAGCCTCACAGTGGCAAAATTTTCCAAGATTCTAAGTTTCACTTGAAAGCTCAAATTTTATCATTGGAAGAAAACACTGCCAGTTGTTTTCCTTGAAGTGAAGGCCTTTCTTTATTCATTTTGGAGAAAATGTCTGCCAGGCACCCAGTAGTTCATCTGTCAGTGTAGGACCGCCGTAGTTTGTCATTCTTGCAAGTAAAGATGGTGTGCCATGAAGAAGCAGCTAGTTCAGCTTGTAACTTAAACAGTTGCAGTGTGCAGCCAAAGGGTTATATGGACACTCGACTCTGTGCCAGACAGAATTTTAAGACATGTATTCAAGAGTTGAGATTTAATAAAAACTAATCCATTTTGTTAAACATTAAGATCGTTTTATTAAGTACTCAATGCTTCACCAGGGACATTCTTAAATGAATGACTTTCTTCTCTGTGAGTGCAGAGTGATGAAGAAGAAAACGACTGCCAGCACCATTTCTGCCATCTCTGATTCATTCTAAGGCAGCAATGGTTTCACTAATCATTGCTTTTCCCCATCAGTACAAATATCAGCGCAGTGAAAAGGGCAATTAACATCTTATTATGATCATGAAAATAGTTTCAGTCTTGAAGACTCCCTGGAAAAGGTAATATGGACCCCTGTGAGTCCATGGGCCACACTTTAAGAAGTGTGTAAGGGAAACTGTCCTAGGGAAACATATGCATATTAACAAGCAGGCATTATCAGTTCCACATTACTTGTATAACAAAAAGCTGGAACCCATCCAAATGCCCATCAACAGAAGAACAGATAAATAAAGTAGCATACATTCATCCAATGGAACACTAGACAGCAGTTAATCCTCACTGAACTAAAGTTATATCCATCAACATGAATAATTCTCATTAACATAACGAGCAAAAAAAAATTTACAGAAAAATAAGTGCAGTATTATGCCACTAATAAAAAGTCAGAAAGTTTGAAAACAATTCTATACTATACTAAACACTATATTTTAATACCCAATACTAAAAATATAAAAACATACATGGGAATGGGAATGACAAATACTGAGTTTGCAATAATAGTTTAGGGGGGAAGAAATAGAAAGAAGATCAAAGAGAAGTTTATAAGAGGGTTCAATTGCATCCTAATGTTTTATATAACCAAAAAATATATCTAGTGATATGGCATCATGTTAAGATTAATAAAGATGTATGATGGGTATTCCCAGGTGGTGCCGTAGTAAAGAAGCCACCCACCAATGCAGGAGATGCTGGAGATGCAGGTTTGATCCCTAGATCCCTGGAGATCCCCTGGAGAAGGAAATAGGAACCCACTCCAGTATTCTTGCTCAGTGAATACCATGGACAGAGGAGCCTGGCGGGCTACAGTCCATAAGGTTGCAAAGAGTTGGACATGATGAGCACACACCTGGTAGGTATATATGTGTTCTTTACGGTAACTTCTATTCATGTGTATATATTTGAAATCTCTCATAATTTAAATAATTAATTCTAGGCTTATGAATTTTTTCTTGGAGCATCCTTTCTGCTTTTAAGATCATCATTAATAAATATAAAATTGATTAAACTTATGTTCCATAGACTTGAATGCAGGAAAGAGTGAAATTGTTTAAAATGTGCAAGTTCTATGGACAAAGGATTATCTTCAGAGGCTGAGAGCAGACATGTCTCTACATCACCAGAGAAACTCCAGAGCCAGGGAAAAATACTATAGGACTGTTCCATTCTTGATTCCTATCCACAGCCTGCTTGATTGTGAAATTCATTAGGATTAATTCACACTGACAATTCTGGAAAAAAAAAAAAAAAGAAGAATTCTGCAGACACGCAGAGTGGGTGTTTCAGGGAGAAGGGGGAGGTATCACATGTTAAGGGGGTACCAAATGCCATAGGATGAAAGCTGCCACACATGTTTAAGCCCTGCAAACTTCCGCAAAAATACTAACAGGATTAATTTCCTTTTGCATTGTAATTTAAATTCAGTGAACTTTAATCTTATGTGTGAAGTCTTAACTCTCTCCTAATTAAGAAGCTTCTGCATATGTTATTTGTTACACATGTTTCTAGAGGTTTTTTGTTGTTGTTATTCTTAAAGAGATAGTATTATATCCTTCAAATATTCATGACTCCTTGATTAATCACAGAAAAAATAAGCAACCCTTTCGGTTACTTTCCTTATCATTTTATCTCCCATTTCATCATTAATAGGACAGTTCCCAGAATGTGAGCAGAAAAAAGGAAAGGAAATTAAATATAATTATAGGAATTTTACCAAGGAGTTTGACTTAATAAGTAGAAATTGCAACTATTAGATATTTTAATTTTATGGTAACATATCAATTTTATGTATTCATTCCCTGGTTTTACTCTATCCCAGCAATTAATTTATAGTCAATGTACTCAGTCGCTCCATCGTGTCCAACTCTGCAACCTTATAGAGTGTAGCCTACCAGGCTCCTCTGTCCAGGGGATTCTGCAGGCAAGAATACTGAAGTGGGTTGCCATGCCCTCCTCCAGGGGACCTTCCTGACCCAGGGAAGGGACCCCCATCTCCCGCATTTCCTGCATTACAGGCATACTCTTTATGGCTGAGCCACCACGGAAGCCCTTTAACACTTACATCAGTGAGTTATTGATGGAGGGGCAGTGAACTTAAGGATAATGGTCACTCCAGATAAGAGGAAAAAGAAGACAGTCCAGTGACAAGCTCTGAAAAAAAGAAGCAAATTGCCCATCCTCCTTTGCTTTTCAGCAATAAGAAGAACTGAGGCCCGAGCTCTTTATCTCTCCAGTTGGCATCTACTCAAAGTATTCCAATCATATTTACAAACGCCTTGCACATTATTTATTCCTCACAAATACCTTATACCAAAGATGGGATATTTAAGATGCGGGTCAGATGGTGATGAGTTCTATACTCTGGCTTAAACCATATCATCCCCAGTACTGCAATCAGTATTTTCTTCCTGTGAGTTAAATTCTCGTCCCATCAGTATGCTGATCATCCACAGCAACTGAAGAAGAAACAGGGTAAATGAGATTAAGAGGGAGAACTGCATTGGGTCTCATAGGAAGACGTATATTAAATAAGTAATTGTCAAGGTAACAGGATATTTAAAGTGACTTTTGCCGGACTTAAAGCTAAGGACAAAGATAAGTCACAGAGAGAGAGATGAAACTGGACCAGATAAACCCTCAGGATTTACCAAGAATCAGCCAACTTCATTTAAAAAATTAATAAGACCAGGGAGAGAAGATAAGACTGAGAGAGAAACTAATAATACAGCTGGATGGGGGCAAATACCATGAGTCTTCCCTCCATAAGTAAAGACAGCTCCAAGAGCTTGTCTCCTAGAAGTTAGGTTTGTCTTTGGCACCTTCTCACGCTGGTTGGCCATCTGCCTGTGCAGTGGGCTTGCTCATCCGCCCTCTCTGGGATGGGGGGAGAGGGAAAAGGAAAGAACCGGAGAGACCACAGCAGGGCAGGAAGTGAAAACCACGCAGAGGAGCAGCCTGCTCTCACCAGGAGGTATGGTGAAGACGCGCGGCTCTTCCTGATCGGGCACACGGAAGGGGTCACATGGCAGCCAGGCTGCAGACCCGCCATGCAAGGGGCTGGCCTGGCCACCCAGGCAACCTTCGTTCTCATGCAGAGGCTGTGGGGTGTTCCACAGAGGCAGGGGCTGAAGAAAGCTTCAAGGAGGTCAAGAAAAGAGACGATGACCTCCCACAGGGAAATCTATACAGGAGGCTAGAGACCTCTGAAGAAGTCACACCCTTAGAGAGAGCCATGGGATTTTAAAAAACTGAAGGCCTTTAAAAGGCAGGGAGCAGAGAGTGAGAGGCGGGTCCCTACCCTTCCCCACTGACCATCCTGGGCCTGAGCTGAGGAGTCAGGGGGTTTAGAAGGAGGAGAAAAAGAACATGTTTTCAACTGAACTGACATGGATTTTTAATAACTGAATGGGATCACAGATCTAAGAAATCTGCCTAAACTGGGGTGGGGAGGGATAAATTGGAAATCGGGATTGATATACACATACAAATATACATAAAATAGATAACTAATAAGGACCTGTTGTATAGCACAGGAAACTCTACTCAATACTCTGTAAGCACCTATATAGGAAAGGAATCTAAAAGAGAGTGGGTATATGTATATATATAATTGATTCACTTGGCTGTACATCAGAAAAGCATACAACACTGTTAAAAAGAAAAAAAGAAAAAGAAAGAAGGAAAATAAAGAAATCTGCCAGAGTTGTAATTAAGGGCTGGGACTGGAAGAGTCACAAAAAAAAAAAATCAATGAGTAATACAGTAGCTGAAAGAAACAAAAGGTGGGGAGGGAGGTGGGAGGGGGGATCGGGATGGGGAACACATGTAAATCCATGGCTGATTCATGTCAGTGTATGGCAAAACCCACTGCAACGTTGTGAAGTAATTAGCCTCCAACTAATAAAAATAAATGAAAGAAAAAAAAAAGAAACAAAAGCAAAAAATCACAAATCATGTCTTCTCATATCCTTACCAAATTCAGACTGTGCAATAAACTGATTGCATAGACCACTGAGTGTTGGGAGAACATAGACAGGGGTAGTTCAAGGGGAAGAATGTAGGCTGAAGAGGGATGAACCCGGCAAAGGTGGGAGCAGGTTGAAGTGAGGGGGGAGGTGTGGAAGCAGAAACTCTGAATAATCATGGCAGAGATGCTGCATTTATTAATGCACTCAAATGAACAACATTCGACAGACAAACCGTTTGCTGAGTTTTTGTTTCTATACTCCTCTGCCCCCCACCTTCAACCTTCAAAGCGAAAGCTGTACTCAATGCCAATTTACAGAACACTGCTGAGTTAGCGTGTGGGCAAAGTCATGATTAAGAGCAGGAGCGCTACAGCCAAAATATACAAGTCAAATTCTGGCTCTTCCACTTAGGAACTGTGTGCTTCTGTTTCCTCATCTGTAAAATGGGGTAACAATAGTATCTTCCACTTAGGAAGGTTGAAGGGATTAAATGAGATAGCTAGAATAATGCCCTCCATCTAGCAAAAGAGCAGGAGATGCCATCAGATGATTAACTGAACCAATGTACATGAATGCCCTTTAAAAATTTAAATTACAGGTACCTAGTGAATTGCCGTAATTGAGTTTTGATGCTGTTTAATCCCATGAAGCAATTCTCTCATGGAAGTACTCTATCCGAAGAAAAATTCTAAGTATTTCTGTGCGGGTGCTACACAAAACTCACGGCAGAGAGAACTCTTTTGAGGAAACTTCCATTTACTTGACAAGAAATTGATTTTCCTGGCTATTTTAAACATTTCAATATATGAAGCATAATCAAACCCATAAATATGTAAATAATAGCCAGTCACCTATAAGCCAACACAAGTAATGTACTCTGAATAAGTACACATAAAGAATGTAATCCACCAACGGCCCTTCATTTTAACATTCTAATGAAACCATTCTGTTGTAAAGTGGGTATCAAAGCTATTTGAATTATAACTAAGTACATAGTAGCTGCTCAATAAATCTCTGTTGAGGCTGATGATGACACAAGAAATCCTGCATATTCAAGGAGATGGTTTTTCATTCTGGACCTTTTTCCTCCAATGAATGACTTTCAAACTGGTTTTTAAATGTGTTTACCTCCTTTGTGAGTCCCATTTAGCACAGGGACAGGCTGGATCACTGTCAGGAGCAACTGAAGGACAAAAATCAGAACCACCATTTATTTTCTTGTTAAAACGAAAACTGCACCATGAATTTTGAACAAATTTAATGCATAAATACATATTTTGGGCAATTCAATGCCAGCTTATCCAGTTCAAATGCCACCATATCATAAAACCAACCCATCACTGTCATTCACTTACACTGTCAATATCTGCAAGTTATTTCACATACATTTTCATTTTTCCTTAAAGGGTAGATACTACTAATCAATACTTTCCTCCACCCTTCTCAAGAAAAATTACTCAGAGTCCATAACTCCAGCATCACGAAGTTATTGTCACTTTCTAGGGCCCAGTTGCCTCCATTAAGCACTCAGCCTCAGCGACTAGGAATCAGTACCCAAGTGAATGTGTGCTCAGTCACTTCAGTCGTGTCTGACTCTGCGAGACCCAAGGGACTATAGCCCGCCAGGCTCCTCTGTCCATGGGATTCTCCAGGCAAGAATACTGGAGTGGGTTGCCATTTCCTCCTCCAGGGGATCTTCCCAACCTAGGGATGGAACCCACATCTCTTATGCCTCCTGCATTGGCAGGTGGGTTCTTTACCACTAGCACCACCTGGGAAGCCCAGTACTCAGACAAACGTGTACACTTATAATCTATCTACAGTACACATACAATCTCTTGCCATTTTTGATGCATTTAAGTGTGGCTTTTTGTAAAAATAATATGGTCCTGGGCTGGTAAAAAATGGAGACCGAGAATAAGAAAACTTCAAAGTGATATTAGGTTATGCCTCCAAGATTACAGATGGGAGAGAGAAGGAGGGGAGGGGAGGAGGAGGGTGAGGGGTGAAGGGAGGGAGGGAGAGAGGATAGACAGATGAATGGATGGAAAAGAGATGATAGATACATAGATAATAGAGGAGAGAGAAAGAGATAGAAGATACACAAATATTTTTAGATGGAATTAACAGATGTGGGTGGAAGCTGAAAAGAATCAGAAAGTTTGATTGTATAACAAGTCAATTTAAAAGTATTGACAGACTGAGTCTGTGGTCATCAGAAAGCCCAAATAATACAAACAACAATGTTATTTGCTAAGGGTTTCCTCTGCTGCAGGCACTGCCAAGCACCTCGCCTACGCTCTCTGTATGGATCATCTAATCAACTGCTCAGAACCTTTTCAAGTTACAGAGCAGCAGCTCAGAAGGAAGTGAGACAGTTAGAGGCATGAGCCAACACACCTTAAAATGTGGTCCAGAGGACAAGTTCTAAAGCCTTCCCAAGAAAGACATCAGGGCCTCAGAATTAGTGGGGAGGGGACTAAGATGGAATCAGCATTGTATACCCATGAAATACTGGGACAATTTCTCTGCACACTCTTTTGATTGACAAGATACCTCATTTCAGAAACACTACCATGAATTTAGAAAATGTTTTGATGAAATTTTACTGTACTCATCAGAAGATACCTACATACATTTGAGAGTGATAACATACATATGATGCCAGAAATGCAATGATTCAAGTGATGGATAATGTATTGCTTACAAAATGGTCATCCAGCCCAATGTGGAGCCCTAGAGTGCTGGCAGATGGTGAGCAGAGATAGTTCCAGACTCCACACTCTCTGGCTGGGCCACTTTCATCGCTGTGAGCCTCAGCTTCCTTTATCTAGAGAATGAGGGTAGTAATACTAATCTCATAAAGTTACTGAAGATTACATAACATTTATTAGGTTGAATCACAGTAAATTGCTTACATACAACTGTTTTGACCAACAAAAATGGCAATTTCCTGTGTTTCCACCTACTACATAAAAAGTGTCTGGTGCAGCCTGACTCATTACATAGCAGTGGGGGTAGGACAAGGAGGAGTTGTTACCAATTCACGGACACGACCATAACTCCAAGGCTCCCGCTTCCCTGCCCATCCAAGTGTCCGCGGCCACCGGCAGAGAACAGGACGCCTGAGAATCTGTTAGAGAAGACTCTCTACGGTTGGTTTTGCTACCACCATTGACACTTCTGGTTGGGTAAAAAGCTGAATTGGTCACTGGGAGATTCAAGGGTGAATTGAAGGTATTACCTAGCTCATCTGTGCCTGTGGAAGAAGTGCAGCTGAGGGTTGGCATTATCAATGAAGGTTATTTATTTGTTTAAATTGTGCTGCGCTGGGTCTTCATGGCAGCACACGGGCATTTTCTTCAGCGGTGGGATGTGGACTCTAGAGCTCATGAGCCCAGGAGTTGTGACTTGTGTGCCTTGCAGCATGTGGAAACCTAGTTCCCTGACCAGGGATTGAACTCACACCCCGTGTACCAGAAGATGGATTCTTAACCACTGGATCACCAGGGAAATCCCCCACAAAGCACATTTCTATTGCACATGAACCTGTGGTGAATGGGAAGAGGGCTGAAGGAGGCAAAAACACAGGGATCAAGCTGGTACCGCCTCTACACGGAGTCACATGGAAAAAGCCAACAAAAGGTGGACGTGGAGGTCCAGGATCACATAGCCTGCAGACTTCATGGGGGACATGTTCTTCAGATGCTCTTGCTATGATAAAACTTGCCCTCTCTTTCCTGCTTTACAGCAAAAACTGCTGGCTGGTAGATTACTGTTGAATTCTATTTCCGACAGTAAAGTCTGGGGCGGGGTGGGGGGCATGTGTGCACACGGGGAGCAGGCAGCTTCGTTCTAGGCTACGGGCTGAAGTAGGCTTTGTCCTTTTATTCTACTTTATACCACTGTCTTGCTGCACGTTTTAAACCTTAGCACAGGTACGAATTCAGGATTTTTGATCAGCTATGTACCACCTGCCAGGACTCAGTATGCCTCACTCACTGACAAATAGACAAATCCCTTGATTTCTTCCTTCCCCTGTGATATGGAAAATGCATTTGTCAACATAATAAAAGAATGCTAGGAAGGAAAGCGTCAAGATCAGTGTCACACTAGACTAAGACTTATTTATGTTGAACATAGTCATCAAGGTATTAGTGCCTATTTTTATTAACAAGCTTCATCCTTTTCTAATTTTCAGAACCCCACAAAATTATGTTTATGTAATAATCCTGAAACTTATACAAAATCAGAGTCGCTAGTATAAAATTATTTCAATATCATAACCTTATCATTTACTGTATTGTTAGTTCCGTGCAGCAATAATTAAGAGATTCATTTTTGAAAGCCTGATTTATAAAACACAGTACAAGTAAAGATGAATAATATCTGATTCATGGCACCAAACAGCTCACAGTTTAATTTAGTATTTCTAAAACAAACAGATAGGAGAAGGTGTAGCATCCAAGACCTCACCCACCAAAGGTTCTGATTCAGAGAGCCCGAGCTGGGGTGCAGAGTCCAGCACTCCCTACGCTCAGAGAAGCACATTTTATGAGCTGGACAGGCCACTGAAAAGCCTCTGACCACACGGACACATCACCGTTAGGGATCTGAGCTGTTCCCCAACTTTCTCACAGCCCACAAAACAACACTAGCTCATAGAAATTAATAGTGAGAAATTGTTTCTCGAAGAAGGACCTACTTTATCGCAAAATTAGTGCCATACTGGGACTTTTTCATAGTCAACTCCAGCTAAGCGATTATAGTTAGGTTAGATACACTCTGAGTCCACATAATTTAAGTCCATTCCATTTCATACTCCCTGTAGTGATCACCAAGCAGGGCCTGCACATCAGCCACCACACCTTCATATTCAGGAAGACCAATATTAGTTCTCTATCAAATATCTTCCTTTCCAGGCTCTGTAACCCTATTCCTTTCATCTCCATAGCATCTCCTCCTAAGGTTTATTTCCCAAACTAATTATTTCCACTGCTATCCTCCAGATCCTCTCCATATTACCTAAATCTTACGATCATTGGCAACTCAGAGCGGCCATTAACCCACACCGTGATTTTACGTGAAACAGAAAACAGCACCCCTTCCTTAAGACACTTTACTTCCATCTCATGGAAAACTGTCACAAACACTAATTTTGTTAAGACAAGCTACTGCTGGAAGAAATTTGCCCTAATCAATATACAACTATGTAATGTCTGTAATGTGACTGGCAGCCACATGAATAGATAGATAGACAGACAGACGTGCAGACAGATCTAGTTTGCCTGTTCTCTCTGAACACCACAGTTGGTGGCCCCTGGTGGCCCCTGCACATAAACTTGGGCTTCCCTGGAGGCTCAGATGGTAAAAAAAAAAAATCCACCTGCAATGTGGGAGACCTGGGTTCAATCCCTGGGTTGGGAAGATCCCCTAGAGGAGGGCCTGGCAACCCACTTCAGTATTCTTGCCTGGAGAATCCCCATGGACAGAGAAGCCTGGCAGGCTATAGTTCATGGGGTCACAAAGAGTCGGACAGGACTGAGTGACTAAGCACAGAACAGCAGATGAACTGAGATTTCCCAGGTGGCACTAGTGGTAAAGAATCCATCTGCCAAGGCAGGAGACACAAAAGACCTGGGTTCGATCCCTGGGTTGGGACAATCCCCTGGAGAAGTAAATGCAACCTACTTCAGTATGCTTGCCTTGAGAATCCCATGGACAGAGGAGCCTGGTGGGCTACGGCCCATGGGGTCACAAAGAGTTGGACATGACTAAAGCAACTTAGCCTGCGTGCATGCAGATAAACTGGAGACATTTGTTAAAAAAATTCTACTCTAGGTCCCAACACTGATAGCTTCCACCACTAAGGAAATGGAGGTAGGATAGATCTCTTGATGATAATTATAACTTACATCTTCAGGCAAAATTCTATTTTTCCCTAAGTTGCTGCCTTGTGGGTGGAATGTTTGGAAAAGGTTGGATTACTGGGAAATTAGTCTTTATATTGGCACCTTATTTATGGAAAAGAAAGAATAGTGTCAGTTCAAGTTCTCACTATTTAACTAGGGAAAAATGAAAGGTGGGTAAAATCTGCATAAACACAATGGCAAAGAAATATTTTGTCAAGAAGTAAACTGCAGTGTACAAAAGATGTGTAAAAAGGGCTGTAGATGTGCCTTAATCTCCAAAATGAAGTGGAGAATTAACGCAATCAGGCTTTCTTTCTTTTTTCCCGCTTTTTTTCTCCTACTCTCCTCACTTTCAAAGAAAAGGATTATATGAATAATTGAAGCTAGAGGATTTTTTTCCTTGAATAATTCAGGAAATTGCCTCAATTTTCCTCTTCGCTTTTCACTACATTTACTTGTGTAGACTCAGAACACACCTGCATAATGAAACGACATTGCTACTGCACAATCAACAAAGTATCTTTTCTCTTGTCTTAATTTTTCAATTGATTATGTGACACTTAACCATATCAACCATGCATTGATCTGAACTCTTAAGGGAAAAAAAAATCCTGGACTAGCCATGGTCCTGCCAAACCCTTAAGTTCTAGCTGCTTGACCCAAGTGTTCAACTATTTCAAAGCAGTGAGCGGCATTCATTCCAACTAGCATATTTTATTATGTTATTAACAAAATTGGCCTGTCCCCTTATAAATCAAGAGGACAACTTAATTCTGGAGAAACTGGACACAAGATGATGCAAGAATGATTCTGAACTTCTTTTGAAAGCCAGTAAAAATGTTGATCAGCATCAGATCTATCACAGATTCTGTATCAGAAATTTGGTTTCAGATTCAGAAATGGTTTTGAGTCACCACAAAATACCTTGCCTCAGTCGAGTAAGTTCAGCTTATAGGGGTTTATCAGCAAGCTTTTTGAAGTCAGACCTAACACAAAGATTCCTGTTTGCATCTACAACAAGATTCCTATTTAGATACTACCTCATTACTGAAATGGAATGCTGAAATGAAAGCTGAAACTCCAATACTTTGGCCACCTGATGTGAAGAATTGACTCACTGGAAATGATCCTGATGCTGGGAAGTGAAGGCGGGAGGCGAAGGGGACAAGAGAGGATGAGATGGTTGGATGGCATCACCGACTCGATAGACATGAGTTTGAACAAGCTTCAGGAGTTGGTGATGGACAGGGAAGCCTGGCGTGCCGCAGTCCATGGGGTCACAAAGAGTCAGACGCGACTGAGTGACTGAACTGAACCCACTCATTACTGAAAGTGTTTCAAAATGTCCAAAGTGGTTACAAATATTTCAACATATCTTTTCATTCTGGTTGCCACATAATTCATGGAAACTTCCCATGTTACTATTTCTGAATAATTCTTCCTCACTAATTAAGCACTAACAAGACATATGCACAATCTTGGCTTAGTCTAGTGGCCTCCTCCTCAACAACACAGCCATAGTTGTTGACTCAGAAGGAAGCCGAATGTCAAGGACTTTTCACCCAGATGGAGGATGTGGCTTGCTTTCTGTTGCCTTGCTTTATTAAACACGGCATGGTCCCTGAATGAAAATCAACCCTGGTCCAGCAGGGGGCTGAATTATTAAATATCACCACTGTTAATATCTGCACAACATGTGTATGTGTTTACATGAGAGTGATTGATTGATTCACTGTTCTAGAATTTTAACCTCTTTCTTCCCTCTCCTCACTTCCTGGCGATAATTTGCTGCTCCCTACAGCTCTATTTGGGCCTCTCTGGTAGCTCAGTCAGGAAAGAATCCACCTGCAATTCAGGAGATCATCTGAATGCAGGAGATCTGGGTTCGATCCCTGGGTTGGGAAGATTCCCTAGAGAAAGAAATGCCAACCCACTCCAGTATTCTTGCCTGGGAAATCCCATGCACAGAGGAGTCTGGTGGGCCATAGTCCATGGAGTTACAAGAGTTGGACACATATTAATGCCTAAACCACCACAGCTCCATTTATTTTTAATTCAGTTTTTTTTTCTTTTAGTCTTCCTTCCCTTCTTTTCCACCTTTCTTTCTTTTTGTTATAAATACACTTTCCCCTTTCAGTCTTTACCTTTTTGCTGACTATCTGCAATACACTATTTCCTCTTGAATTTTCTTGTTGGAAAAACAGTTTTTAGCCTTGACTCAACGCCAGGACATATAGGAAAACTCTTAAGCCTCTTGCACTGCTATCAGAAAGGCTATATATGTCTTCAATCCATTCTGAGTTGATGTTTGTATATGGTGTAACACACTGGTTCAGTTCCACTTTTTTATATGTAGCTGTCCAGTTTTCCCAGCACCATTTAGTGAAGAGACCATCCTTTCCCTATTATAGATCTTGTCTCTTTTGCAAAAATCAATTGACCAACTATGCATGAGTTTACTTCCAGGCTCTCTGCTCTGTTCCATTGATCTATGTGTCTATTTTTATGCCAATACCATACTGTTTTTATTACTAAAGCTTTGTAATATAGTTTGAAATCAGAATGTGTGCTGCCTCCAGCTTTGTTCTTTCTCAAGATTGCCATGGCTGTTTAGAGTCTTTTGGGTATGTTAATTAACTCAATGGGAAGAATCTTTTCAAATGTATGAAAAATGAAGTGAAATTGCTCAGTTGTCTCCAACTCTTTGCAATCCAGACTATAGACCACCAGGCTCCTCTGTCCACGGAATTCTCCATGGCAAGAATACTGGAGTGGGTAGCCATTCCCTTCTCCATGGGATGATGAAATATATTAACCAATAGTGTTTGCAGGTGATGTAAGTAAATGCTTGGCTCACTGCTTGGCAACATGGAAGTATTCACCACATGTGAGCTATCGTATCAGGACACATCTTCTAAAGCAGACAAGTGCACACCGGGGTAAGTGCTGCAACCACCATCCTGATGGCAATCACAGTCATGACAGCTGAGCCCTGATGACACTGACTCTGTGTCAGGCACAGTCATGATGGCTGATATCCTCGTGGCTATGACGTCTGCATCCTAGGGGCAGTGGCTATCTCAGATCCTTGGCAGACTTCTACCTGCTGCGTCCTGTGAAAACGAGATTTGGGGTGCAATGGGAAGGGGAACAGCAGCCCATGCATGTCAATGGACATGTGATGCCACAATTGGCGCAACAAGAGAGGACTCAAAGTGTCAAGGCCTGTAGAGCAGAGAAAATGTGTGTGGAGTGGACGCCAACTAGGAGATGCTGCTCTTCTGGACTGATTAGTCTAAGTCCCCAAAATCTGACCAGAGAGTGGGAGGTGGCACCTCTATTAGATCCCCAAGGACTCGGTAGGGCACAAGTCTCATGTGCAGACTTCTTCTGCAGGCAAATACAGATGTTTCCAGCATCACTCACGGTAGGCTGCCTTGGAAAGTTTAACCTCTGGTCCACTATGGCCTATCCTAAATGGGTAATCAGACCTGCAGGTATTAATTAAACTTATGGTTCTATTTATTGTAGCACTCTGGGGACTGAACAGACAGCAAATAGCAATAAGTACTTCTGAATGTTCTCTTTGGCTTAATTACTGTTCCATAGTTAGTCCATCAAATTGATGTACAATCAACAAGGCTGTACTTAGTTACACTGCTCATTTAGAGTGAGTGCTCAGGAGCTGCCAACATCTTTCACCGAGTGCCTGCATCCACTGAAGACTCAAACAGGATGAACCCAAGGAGTCCTCTAATCTAGCCCATCACATCCAGTTGGGCAGGGAGCGTCTCTCTCCCCCAGCCAGCACCTTTCTTTTTACCCATCACCTTGGATTGGCACCGGAAGGTCCTCAGGACTAACTACATCAACACATGCAGCCTACACAGGACAGAGGGAAGGGCAGAGTCATCAAGCATCCCCTGGCTTTTAGGCCCCACATACAACCACCAGAGATAATTAAAGGATAGATTCTGAAATCTAAGGGTACTTCAGAGGCTATCTAATTCAACCACCTCATTTTATTCAAGATGAAACTGGGACCATAGAAGCAAAGTGGCTTGACTGGGTCACACGATGTCTTAGTAAGGGAGTATTGGGCTGCAATAAAGAGAGATCCACTCAAGGTAGCTTAATTAAGCAAAGGAATATTTATCATAAGAATACCGAGGACTCCCACAGAATTCAATCGCGGCTTTGACGGAACTGGAAAGTCACCAGACTCTTGTTTCTTCTTCCCCCTGCACATCTGCTCCCTTCTCATATCTGTCACGCTCTTAATTCTTGCCCCTCACAACTTTGGTACGGGTTGTCATCATACCAAAATCTGCTCCCAACTTCAAAGCCCAACACCTCCTAACCACAGGTTCCATGTCTCTTCCAATGTAGCAGATTACGAATTTGATTAGCTCATCTTGGGGACAGAGTTCAGGAGGGATACAATCCACTGTGGCTAGGATGCTGGGCTGGTCAGGCCCACCCCTCAGGACTGTGCAGGGGAGCAGTCCCACTGGGGAGGAATGAGATAGACAGACACCCAAAGGAGTAGTGGTCCCAACACTCACATCCACGCTGCATCTAGAACCCTTCCTACCACATTACGTGTGTGCATGCATGCTCAATCACTAAGTTGTGTCTGCCTCTGTGATCCCATGGACTGTAGCCCACCAGGCTTCCCTGTCCATGGTGCTTTCCAGGCAAGAATACTGGAGTGAGTAGTCATTTCCTCTTCCAGGGGATCTTCCCGACCCAGAGATTGAACCCGCATTGCCTGTGGCTCCTGAAACTCCTGAATAGGTAGGTGGATTCTCTACCGCTGAGCCACCTGGGTGATGGACAGGGAAGCCTGGCATGCTGCAGTCCATGGGGTCTCAAAGAGTCCGACACAACTGAGCGACTGAACTGAACTGACGGAGCCACCTGGGAAGCCCGTATTATATATTTTCTCAATTTCAGTGCAAGGAATATCTTTCACTTAAAGGGGAAACAGTTCACAGCTATAATGGCTTAAAAATGGTAGTTGTATAATGGTGGCCTTAGAGTGACCAAGTCCAAAACTGGAAGTAAATCATTGCAGTTACCTGGCTTCTTGAATCTACATTAATAAATATATTAGAGAGAGACCATCAGGAACAAATACAAATAATCAAAACATGAATGTTGGACTTCAGTCTCCATTTTCCTCATGAAAATAGCATGTTTCAGTGGTGTTGAAAGACCTTTATCAGGTTTTGTAATCCAAGTGATGACCAGAATGCCATAAAATCACTTTCCTCTCTTGGAAAAATCTAATAATGATACATAACAACCTCCAAGTGTCTGGACTGTTTCAATTTGCTATTACTCTTTAGGAAGGAACAAACTGCGTGGTTTTAAATTCAGATTTTAGTTCTCTTTCTATTTCCTCCCATACATCAAATTTCCTCCTGCTTAGTGAATGAGGCAAATGCAACATTCATTCTTCCCTCCTGACCTACCTCTTTTGCTTGACTGCCTCTTTCCTTCTGCTCTGTTTTAAAGGGGAAATAAGAGAGAGATGAAATGAACCCATGTAGGCAGTGAAAGCAAAAAAAAGAATGAAAATTATAAATACTGGGTGAGAGCTTGGATTGTAGTATTTGAAAGGAAAGTCATGTAAATAGGAAAAGGTGCTGAGCCAGGGCTTAGAAGAACCATCCCTGGTCCTGGGTGTGGGACACACTAGCTGTTTGACTAGGCAGAGTCACTGTGGGTCCTGAGTGTGGTTTTGTAGCAATGTGCTAGAAGAGACCTCATTTCAGACACGCCTGGCCAGAACTTCAGGAGGCTCAGTCACTCTAGAAGGCCCTGTCCACCCTCTATGCACACACACACACACACACACACACACACACACACAGGGCACACCTGAGATTGTTACCACCTGTGGGGCTGAGAAGCAGAGGTCAGAAAGTGGAGACCCTTGTTCAGTTCCTGCTTCTGGCACCAGCTAGCTTCTATGCAAGACATTTAGCACCCCACCCTCTTTCCTCACCACAAAAGAGGAACTTTGGATCGGAGAATCTTTGATCAAGGTCAAGAGCAAGACCTTTCCAGATTTCAGGCTCTGAGAAGTCGTGGGCATACTATGGACACTCTTCCCAGGGAAATGTACACACTCCAAGTGCTGTGTACACTTTTAAAGCTGTCATCACCTACCTGCCGAACCTCTTATTGAGTCATAAACCTCAACTTAATATCCACTGAATTAGACAAATTCTAAGGCACTTTCAGGTCTGGGAGTCTGTAAATACCAATTATCTCCAAATCTACCTATGAAATGAAAGCATTTCAGTACTCTGTAAAGCACGAGAGATCATCAATTCTACTTCTCCTTTAACAGATGAAGAAACTAAGGATTCGAGAGCTTGGACTCTGTGATCAGAGCCTCTGGGGCTGGAATGAGAACCTGTGTCCTTCAGCTCAGGTTCCCTGGCACAAGTGCTGCCTCACACAGGTGAAGTCTGTCTTCTGGGGGCTCCCTAGGCTACGGCTTCCCACCCCAGGAGCTCTCTGTTGCCCTGGGTCTGTTGCCCGAATCTCCATCATGAAGGAGCTGACAAGATATGGTCCTGGAGTTTCATGCATTCCAATGAGAGAGGCTGGATGTCACCTTGACAACTAAAACATCTACTGGCTGCAGCACCAGCCAGTACTAAGAACTGTGAAAGTGTTACTTGCTCAGTCATCTCTGACTCTTTGCGACCCCATGGACTGTAGCCCTCTAGGCTCCTCTGTCCATAGGGTTTTCCAGGCAAGAATACTGGAGAGGGTTGCCATTTCCTTCTTTGGGTGATCTTCCCAACCCAGGGATTGAACCCAGGTCTCCTGCATTGCAGACAGATTCTTTATATTCTGAGCCACCAGGGAAGCCCAGTGTATAAAACCAGTGCATGGCCTGCAAAGAAAATTGTTCTGCATGGATACATGTATATGTGTGGCTGAGTCTCTTCACTATACACCTGAAACTATCACAACATTGTTAATTAGCTATGCCCCAATACAAAATGTTTTTGGTGTTAACACAAATAAATCAACAAATAAAAATTTTTTTAGAAAAGGAAAACTGTTCTGCAACAAACAGTTCCACCTCAAAGGGCAGGCAAACATGATTCTCACATGCTGTTCCAAATAGCACCAGCAGAACTCCACCGATGCCAAACAATCCAGAAAACGAAAACGTGCCTCCTCTCGGATCAGTTTGAGCAATCGCTTGAGAAGACGACAGAGGGTTCATTTCTGCCCTGTCTCACTTAAAACCTCAGGCTTTTTGATAATAATACTAAAGAGTCATGTCACATTCCATAAATCACACGTTTGGGAGGAAGGCTTGAAGCATTTTCTCAGATTTGTATAAAATCCAGATTTTTTTCATTTTTTTCTTTTTTGCCAGTCTCGACGAGCAGTGGGTGTCTGGGTAGGTGGATTGAGTGACATGTTAGTGAGAAAGTTCCCTCCCTGTGTGGAGCTCCTCAGAAAAGGAGTCAGAGAGAAACGGCACTTGAGACAGTGACAGGCAGATCATGTAGCATTGCCACTGAGGAGCAGGCGCTTAACTCTGTCAGAATCCCGAATTCAGAGCCGCGCTGGCACAGACACGAGTGAACCGAACTCCGGCAGCCTCTGGCAGACGGTGCCTCGTCCCGGTGAGCCCCTAGGGAAGCGTCTCAGACCCTTCTCTCCTCTCCTGCGACGTCCTGTGGCCAGTGGAGACCCTGGAAGCTCCTGGCCCGGCGAGAGCACCCACCCCTTCCTCAGTTCCCGAGGGAGTCCCCCGCCAGCCCCCCCAGGGCACATTACCTCCTCTACCTGCGCGTTAGAAAGTAAACCCTGTGAGCTGCCAGAAACTCAGAGAGTCTGAGGACATGCCGTGGTGGCACAGCCATGACACAAGAACAGATGGGAAACTTCTCAGGAACAAAATGTGCACACAAAAAACGGATCCTGGCTTTGAAGTGTATATTCACGGTGCCGCTTTCAAGTCTTCTGAGCAGCCCAGGCTTGAATGTGACCTACTTAGCGGTATTCTTATTTATGTCTCCGACGAAGGAGCTGTATATTTAGCAAATGAGGACTCTCCATCGCCCACGCCCGCTTCTTCACATTTATAGAGCCGAGCAATTTTCGCCTGTTAATTTTTCCCCAGATTGTCTCCATAAAAGTGGATATATAAGTTAAACACTGTTAAAAATCCATGAGTTCCAGGAATCCTGCATAAATGCGCTCATACTTTCATTGAGTGTGTGGGTTCATGTTGCTTAAAAGAACAAGAAGGAGGCCGACAGTCAATCCGTATTTGTTCATCTTCTCACAGTTGGCAAACCAGCTGCCTGGCTTGACTGTTATTAACGCTGCAGTTCAGATTTACGGAGGCTCCAACATGCAAACTGTGTAAATTTCTGCTAGCAGAGTCTTACGTGTGCAAAGTGAGGTATAGAAGTGAAGCTATTATCTAGCTGACACAAGCCAAAATAGAAATTAGTTTCAATTATCTGAGTTTTCAGCAAAAAAACCTTTTTAACCTTCATTATTATCAGGATAATTACCTTGACTCTCACCCTTTGTACATGTAATCAAACCGTACAGTTTTAATCCCTTGGAACAAACAACTGCCTCAAATCTATTTTGGAATCAGTGGGTATAGAAATACTAAGTGAACTACATACACATAAAAAGCCCACCTTGAAAAGAGAATGTTGACTCTAGCAGCTTTGCTGAAAGGAGTCTTCCAGAGACAAATCTTCTTTAGCAAAGTAGTTGACACAAGGATGTCGCATCCCTCAGCAGTGAGATTCACACTCCCTTGGATTTTGCTAGAAACAGAAAAGATCAATTTTAGGGAATTTAGGCCCACTGTTTGCACGCATGCTAGAACGAATTCCTTTTACTTCCAGATAAATTGGCTAATACCACCCCTCCTTACTGAATAGGGAAAAGATAGGTGAGACTAAAAAATAATAAATAGAAGGTCTTAATATATTATGTACTTTCTCTTCCAATTCTCACTACAGGTCTGTGTTCAGTGTTTAATAGCATGATCTCACCAGCATAGCTGTCATCTTCTCAATTAAGCAAATGTGTGTGGAGGACCTGGTTGTGCTCATGGTTGTGCCCGTAGCGCCCCCACGTTCTCCTGAGCTGTGGCCAAAACAGTCGGATTCTCCTGCACACAGCACGTGGCCCAGAGGCAGTAGCAACCATCATCGTCACCATCACTGCAAGCGACCTTCAGCAATGATCTCACCTGAACGTGTGACCTTGATGTCCATGCCTCAGCCCCCTGTTTCTCACCCCAGACCTTGTGGCTTCTGCCCTGGTCTAAACCTAGAGCCTCCCTCCCTCCTTTTAAAACAATAAGAGCTCCATTTCTAGGTAAAACTGTCGATGGCAGGCCTGCTAAGTTGGCATCCTCTATTTAACCTACTTAGCTCAGCATGGTTAGATTAAAAATAAACACGTGCATCCAGGGTGTTTCTCTCATCTCCAGCTAGCTCCCAGGTCATGCTAGGGAGAGTTCACTGGGACACAGCAGGACCCCTGGACTCAGCTCCTGTAGTTCTGGCTGATGGATCTATGATGCAACATCAAGTCTCAAGTACACCTGGTCTCCACATTTCAGTGGGCCTCACACCGGTGTGAGGATTAAGTTAGGTGATGCTTGTGCACGGAACTCAATTAATCACTGGCACAAAATAAGCAATGGTGGAAGAATATTGCTGCAAACTCAATTATGTCTCCCCCAGAATTCATTTGCTAAAGCCCTGGTCCCCAGTGTAATGTTATTTGGAGATGGGGTCTCTGAGGGGTGATTCAATTTAGATGAGGTCATGAGGGTGGGGGCTTCCCTGGTGCCTCAACAGTAAAGAATCTGCCTGCCATGCAGGAGTTACAGGAGACGCAGGTTCAATCTCTGAATTGGGAAAATCCCCTGGAGGAGGGCATGGCAACCCACTCCAGTACTCTTCCCTGGAGCATCCCATGGACAGAGGAGCCTGGCGGGCTACAGCCCGTGGATCTCAGAGTCAGACATGACTCAGGGACCGAGCATGCACACACACACACAGGAGGCTGGGTCCCTCAGGATGGAATCAGTGCCCTTATAGGAAGAGATCTCAGACACCCACTGCCTCTCCCTGCCACGTGAGGACGGAGCAAGAAGGAAGCCAACTGCAAGGCAGGAGAAGACCCTTACCAGGAACCTGACCATGCTCGCACCCTGATCTTGGACTTCCAGCCTCCAAAACTATGAGAACTAAATGCCTTTTGCTTAAGCCACAGCCCATGGTCTTTTGTCACAACAGCCCACGCGGACTAAGACAAATACGTCCTCATCTTACATGTACCTTATTCCTTCTTAGCCCCCTCCGTTCCTCATTTTTCCAATTGTTAGCAACATTTCCACACATATAATTCCATGCTTCAAAGCTCTTTTCCTTCCTGAATCAATCTGAATATTCTGAATTACACTGAAGTGAAAGCTTGACCTACTTGACCTGTCAGGAACCTACTATGTGCCTGATGTGCAAGGCAGAGTCTTATAAAGACCCCCATGCCCTCCAGTTAAACAACTGCCCTGGGTGCTCCTGAGAGCTGCCTGTAAGTCTGCTCGCATCAGCTGAGATGCTGAGTTCAGAGAGTGAAGCAAATGAAACACAGCTACGTTGGCTTCTGCTCCATTAGGAAAGGGAAAAATCAATGTTTGCCAAATGTAGAAGGACAAAATCAATAGCAAAAGAAATTTTATTTTCAACCTTCTAAGGCAGTATTACAAAGAAGAGAGAGTGAAAATTATTATTATTTATTGATGTATATAGCACCTTCTGAAAGCCTCAAAGTGTTTTATGGAATTACAAACTGCCTTCGTCCCTCTCTGCGTACAGATTGCTTTGTTCTGCTCGTACGCAGCGTCTCCAGAAGGGGTGAGTGCAGCAAATACGAGAGCAACACAACACCACAGCTATGGGCCTGATTTCTTCAAGGTGGTGACTCATTTATTTATGAAAAAATCAGAAAGCAATAATTACTAGTGCAATGAGGTTCCCACACTCACATCTTGTGGAAAGTTCCTGAGGAAGAAGCCACCTCTTTAGATTTTAAGTGGCATCATAATATACGTGGTTTGGCAGAAAGAGGGGAGAAAAACCCTCTCCCCACTTTTCTCCAATGTTCTTTCGTTGGAACAAGCAGCACATTTGGGGAGAATCAGCCACCTGCTGCCAACATCTTAATGCAGTTCCTGGCAGAGGAGTTTTGATGGATGGCTTCAAAGCCTGGAGTGTAAACTACTGAACAAAACTTTCAGGAGGATGAAACGTCAAAAGAGCGAGAGGCTGCAGGAAGCAGGGCTGCTGGAGGCTGGCGGCTGTCTGAGAAATCCACAAAGGGAAGAGTCAAAATAAAATCCTGCAAGGGTAGAGTGATTTCAACTTTTCAATCTCCTCTCACCTGGGTTTTTTTTTTTTCCCTCATTTCAGTTGTCACAATCCTTTGAGAGAGAGAGAGGGCAGGAATTATTAACCCCATTTTACAGAGGTTCCTAGAGTGTAAGTGACTTACCCCAAATCACTCAGCTCTTTATTGGCAGGGCCAGGGATGGAAGCTGGTCTTCTGGACATTTAGTCAGAAGAAAGGTGAGAAATTAAGGAGTTCAACGTGCTACCTCAAACGGGAATGCCCTCCCCAGCATGCCTGAGACTCAGGCAAATCTAGAGATGTTGGACTCATCACTTCACAAGAACTGCATTCAGTTTTTAAATTATTATTCAGTCTTTTAGTTTTTAAAAGACAAAGATCAGTGTCTATATAATGCCCTCTGATTTCTCCTCACTGCGCCATCTAGAATGACCCAACCTAGTCTCACTTGCACTTGAGGACCCATAAGGGAGGGAAGACTGCTGGGTATGCACCATCACCCATGCTCAGACAAACGTCTCCAGCTTCCTCGATAACTATGCCTAGAACAGGGTCTCCAGATGTCTTCCTCTCTTATTCTGCACAGTTCCAATTTGTCTCTATTACATATCAAACTATTATATCTGGAACCTGACAAAAATCCCATGTGTCATCTGACATCATGAGACAGCAAGACTATGTCCTCCCATTTTCTGGATACTCTCAGAGTTGCTCTTTCATACCATGGACTTCAAGTGACCTACTCAAAACCCAAGGTGTTTTCCCAGCAGCTGCAAGATTTTCCAGCCACCAAGCCCATGTTCTGTACCTGTGCCTTTGGTGACTCAGCGAAGGACTTGACATGTAGAACCATTACATTCTTTCTTCTTATTCATGCCCCTTGTTTCAGTCTAGCACTTTTTTATGATTCTCGAGACTGCTCTCTAGCACACTCTTTATCCTGCACAGATTTGTGGGCCAGTCTTTTCATGTCTTCATCCAAATTATTAATAAATCAATACAATGAAACAGAGCCTAGAGCAGAGCCCTATAAGAGGCCACGGTTCAGCCCCCCACTGATGAGTGTTAGCTCATTAATTCATATCCTTTGCTTATTCAACTAGGAATGAATTGGCTCAGTCAGTGTTTGGTTCACATGCTTCCTTTCAGGCACTGGTCTAGGGTCAGCCACAGGCAATCACTACAAGAGGAGTGAAGTATGTGAAATCCCCTTGGATCCACTCCATTGGAACCTGCTTTGCTTTTTGTCCATGTATCTGGGCTTCCCCTTAAGGGCCTGTTTGGTACTGGGTTTCCCCTAAAGCCTGATGCCTTTCCTCCCATCCTTGTAGTCAACTTTCCTCTAAGGTTGAGTGCTCCTGGTTCTTCATCCCAATGAACCAACTTGTCCACTAGAGACCAGTCTCTGCTTGAAAGCTCTCCCTTCAAACCAGCTGATGTTATTATTCCCTTTGATGTCCTTTGCCCTTGAGGCTAGCCCATCACTCACACAGCTTCATTGCTAAAGAAATTTTTATTGTAAGAAACTCTATCAAAATCCTTAATAAAAGGAACATCTACCATATAATAGCATCCTGCGACCTATGAAGTCTAGTGACCTTATCAGAAAAAGAAATATGTTCATCTCTATATGACTGGGATTTCCTTGTTGGCTCAGACAGTGAAGAGTCTGCCTGCAACGCAGGAGACCTGGGTTCAATCCCTGGCTTGGGAAGATCTCCTGGAGAAAGGAATGGCAGCCCACTCCAGTATTCTTGCTTGGAGAATCCCATGGACAGAAGAGCCTGGCGGGCTACAGTCCATGGGGTCACAAAGAGTTGGACACAACTTAGCGATGAAACCACCACCTCCACCATCACTGTATGACTGTTGGATTACAGTTTGTATACATGAAGCAAACTCTTGTATAGGCTTAGCTCTCTCTTCTGGAAACGATCCCTCTCTCACACACCATCTGCATAGTTTTTATGCCGTCAATGTGATCCCAAGCCCAACATCAGTCAGTTAGTCCTGGTAGTTAATTGCCCCAAGCTAAGCCAATCACATTTTTTTTTTTTTTTTTTTTACAGACAGTAGTAGGAAAACTGAAGCAGAGCAGCCAATTTCTCTTTGGTGACTGGACTCAAGATGTGGTGCTTGGAAACTGGAGACACCATGCTTACAGCCATATTGGCCGGGGAATGCCTCCTACTGGTGGGGGGAGAGAGGACAGAAAAAGAGGGAGACAGAAAGGTGGGGAGGTACAGAGACAGCCAACCAAACAGAGAAAGACAAGAGGGGTGGGGGTGGTGGTTACAGAGACAGCAGACCAAGAGAATTTTAAAACCCCAAGATTGTGGTCCCTGTTTTGCCTGAGATGGGGCACATTCTTCAACTTGGGTTCCAAGAGTCACTGAAAACCTTCTTTAAAAATCCCCCTTTTTGCCTAAGCTACTTTGCGTTCACATTCTGTCATTGGCCTCTAAAGAGTTCTAAGGGATATGGTGAAAGACACTAACCCCACCCCAGCCAACTGCCCCACCTTTCAGGACTACACCGGTAGCATCCTTCAAGCTCATGCAGTCCTACAAAGAACTTATAAGCTTGCACAAAAGAAAGACAAGTGAATAAATATGTCTCTTCCTCACCCTCCCAATTTGAGATCAATCAGGGCCACAGGCTTCCCTGATAGCTCAGTTGGTAAAGAATTCACCTGCTATGCAGGAGACCCCAGTTCGATTCCTGGAGAAGGGAACGGCTCCCCACTCCAGTATTCTGGCCTGGAGAATTCCATGGACTGTATAGTCCATGGGGTTGCAAAGAGTCAGACACGACTGAGAGACTTTCACTTTCACGGCCATGATACCAACAGAAAGGCAAAACTTCATATTTTTTCATCTTCTCAGTGTACCAACAACTAAAACTGTTCCTTTTCATTCATACTGTTTACTTCAAAGTCTACTTGCATTTGCTTTTCAATAGCCTCTTCACAGCACAGGAAAGTCCCTCTAACAGGCCACTGTCCAATTCATGAACTACTACAGGCTGAAGGGAGAGAAAAGTTGGAAAGACCGTGGCAGCTGAGTGTGTCTGCTTATTTTGGTTGTTTTGAATTGAGCCATGAAGGAGTTTTCCAACTGATCAGACCCTCTGGGCATGGCACAAATATTTCACAGTCTTGTCAAGCTTTGGTCCTCCTGGTCACAGCCCAGATGGGTGCCGTGGTAAATACCTGAGACAGTCACTTTTTTATTACACTTCCTAGTGACATCAAAACAGGCTTCCAAAAGGTAGACAGGGCAAAAATTGAATGACCTCTCCACAGTTCCAAGTTCAGTCAGACTCACAAACACGGACAGCAGCTAAATATAGAAATGGCTCCGTCCTTCTAATGCCAAAAAGTATGACCAGAATCTGCTCTCAGAGCCTCAGTGTCACAGGGGAGTCCCTGCCTTCCAGTCCAGGGGAGGGTGGCCTCCCTCCAGACCAGCCTGGGCATTGCTTAGCGATGTGAACATGATGACCATCATGTCAAGATTACAGTGATATTCCCAGCAATTTTATTGAGGGTAAGCCTGCACCAGGATGGTCAGGTGGTTAAGGCATTGGACGTAGGATTCAAAGGACGTATGTCTACATGGGTTCAAACCCCATTCCTGGTAGTTAGTTTGGGGCTTCCCAGGTGGCACAGTGGTAAAGAATCTGCCTGCCAATGCAGGAAACACAGGAGAGGTGGATTCAACCCCTGGGTTGGGACAACCCCCTGGAGGAGGAAATGGTAATTCACTCCAGTATTCTTGCCTGGAGAGTCTCATGGATAGAGCAGCCTGGCAGGCTACAGTCCATAGGGTCGCAAAAAGTCAGACACAACTCAGCACACACACACACACACACACACACACACACACACACACGAACAGGCATAAAGATAGAGAATCAGAAACGAGGCCATAACCCAGCAAGTGAAATGTAAGTCTCCTTTACAGCATGTTGTTCACTTAAAATTTTTCCAAGAGCTTACAGGTTGCCCTGCCCAATCACCATGCTAAATCACCTCTTACCAAGGCAATTTTGTGCCATCTCACCAATTTATTCCTTCACATTTTCATTTTCCCCACGGTCTCAGTCCCCATTCTTAGGGACTTATCATAGTACTTGTTGTAGGACTCTTGCTAGAAAATGACCAGTCTTTACAGAAGGTGTTAAACACTTATTGGATGCTCACAGTAACCTTGGTCTGCTCTGCTTTTTAAAAGCAAAGGATGGAGATGCTTACAAAGCATTTTCTGAGAAAGGAGTGTAAATTGCAGGAAACAGTGTGTAAATTAAAGGAACTGCCTAATATAATTAGCCACACAGGAAATGTAATGGGCCTGGAAAACAAAAGTGTAATTTATGAGGAAATATCAATTGGAATAATATAAATAATGGGCTTTTCACTGAGGTTTCTATTACTTGTGGAACTAAGGTAGTCATTAGGCAAGGAAGTGCTTATCCAGGTCTAGAAAGGTTCTCTGAAGGTGTGGCTTTAGAATGTCACACGACCTTCAGGAAAGATCCTTAATTAATTGTGTGAGTTTTGCAAGAAACATATGGGCCCAGCTGAGCTTCCCCACTCCTCCCAGTAGGCCGACGACACCTATATGATGTGGCCTTGCTCTCAGCCAGGACCTTCAGGGAAATATCTCTGTGCTTTGCCTCCATCTGATGGGGAACCACTCCACTCTGGACTCACACTTGTCAGTATCCTTCCTAAGCGGTCAGATTGGCAACACTGATGTGTCTGATATCAACCATCTGAATTATAATTATTATTGGTATTCTCCTACGCCTCTCCATGAAACAATTTAGCCAACTCCTCGTCTTCACCCTCACCTTTTCTTTCTTTTGAAACAGTCTCTCGCCAGGAAAAAAAAAATCTATTTATTAAATAAGCTCAGAGGCTTATTACATAAATGGAAACATAACACAAACTTCTAAGTAATGATGGACCACGTAAACTTTTACAGAAGCTCATGGTCATAGAGAGACCTCGTCTAATTGAAGAAAAACAACCTTAACTTGTATTGTTTTAGTGTATTATTGTTTTGTCATAAAAGTCTATTACTTACCCTGATCACCCTAACCCTAGACTGTAACAAAAGGGGCCAACAGGTAACCCAGAAAAATCATGGCAGTGAAATGCAAACCCTCTCAAGTATCAGTGCTTTGGAAGTTCTTTAGATTCAGATTCCAAATAACAGGAAACTGAACACATTATTAAATGCAGCAGAAAACAATATGAACAACAGGTAGATTTTACACTTCTGTTCTTCTCCATTTGCTGTCTCCTAGGCTAAGGAGACCTGCTCCTTCCTACAGCTGCAGCCTCTACTGACCCTCCTATCTTCCATCACTCTTCTGTGTCCTGGGGTGGGTGCTTCCGTCTACTCAGGCCCAGACCCATGGAGGCTGCCTCCAAGGGGGCTCTTCTCCAGGGTCTCCAGCCCCACAGCTGGCTCCCTTCTCCAGTGGGATAAGTGGTCACAGAACCACACCTCCTCCCACCCTTTACAGGACGTAGCATCCATCCGCAAAGCCGTCTTTACACTCTGTCCCACACCACAGGGCAGCCATCTTCCCTCCCTGCCCCCATACCACAGGGCAGCCATCTTCCCTCCCTGCCCCCATACCACAGGGCAGCCATCTTCCCTCCCTGCCCCCATACCACAGGGCAGCCATCTTCCCTCTCTGCTCCCACACCACAGGGCAGCCTGCAGGGTTCATAAAAACTGCACCCCCTCACACCCAATGCTGTAACTCTAAACACCTCAAAAACGTGTTCCTGTTGAACAACTCAAAATAAGAAAGTGGGAAAGTACATAATAGAACATTGTTTTACTTCTCAGTCCAAAAACGGTCAAAGGTTAAAAATTCAGTTCTCCAGACCTTTCGGGTCTCATCTACAGGTCTTTTATGACCCTGATAAAGAGGGGTGATGGGTTTCTTGACATCAACTGTGCTAAAGGTAGGGGGATTGACATTTATGTCTACACAAAGAAATAAAAAGCCCCAGCTTCTTCCTTATTCTTATTTCTGGCCATCGCAGATATCCTTCCTTATAATTACTTGGGCTATTGCTATTATAGCCATCATTTTCACTATTTACTATTATGGGTATTTAGAGGCTCATAAAAATGTGAGCTTCCTCAATGCTTAAACAGCACGAGAGATAAATCAGAAGCACAGAGCTTTGGCTGACACCGGATGAAACCTGACTGGGAACAGCTGGATTGCTCTCTTGACTAAATATTTACAAAAGGCGTGATTATATCACGGAGCGACACTGTGCGAATATAACAATTTATCAATCATCTTGTTTAACACGGAGCCCCACAGGAAGGGCTACATTTCCACTTAACAATAAGAGTCTACTGTATGCTAATTAATTTACTTACTTTCACTTAAGGTTATTTCACACGTGTCTGCCCTTGTGCTTTTATAAAGCGCATTTTACATAGAGACCAAACAAATATTTTATAGGCAAAAAAAGGGTGGGGGTGTGTGCGATGTTAACTATAAATCTTGGCTCACACTCAGTCTTCTGGGGGTTAGAGTGGAGAAGAGTGGACTTGTTGAAGCACATTCAAGGGATCTGGCTGCAGATGTTGCTGCTAATTCTGGAGCATATGAGAAAAGTGAAAGGACAAAGGCCAGAAGTCTCTGGAATTTTAATTTTTTTTAATGTTAACTGGTTGTTATTTCCAGACACATGGTCTCCATGTGGTAGGTCCACCATTATCATTCAGTTCAGCCTAGGGGTGTGCTTTTGCAGAAGGAAGCAGAATGTGGTTCCAACCCTCAGGTGACCTTTGGGGAGGGGAGGGAGGTGGGAGGGAACTGGATGAACTTGTCCTGACTCATACCACATCACAAGCAACACAGGTACACAAATTTCTAGGAAACCAGTTGGGAGAGGAATTCTGGGAAGATGGCTACGTTGTCAACAGCATAGGTTTGGATCTTCCAGAATCTCTCCATAAAACAGGCAGAGCATGTAGATGGCAAAACAAAACACATTGATAACATTCGTGATGAACCTAGGTTACAAGGTTTCTCCACAAATTCTAAAATGCAAGTGTGTACATGCGTAGTTGCTTCAGCTGTGTCCCACTCTTTGCAACCCTATGGACTGTAGCCTGCCAGTGGGTACGGCTAAAGTACCTGGTGTTACTGGCACTTGTGAGGCAGAAAGCAGAGAGAAGGAGCAGGGAAACCCGAAGAAACAAGAGGTATCCCTAGAAAGTGCGGTGGCGAATCAGAGAAGAATCTGGAAAGGGTTTATGCCCCCCACAGAAGGTGAGTCCCAGGGGCCTGTGGCAAGAAGTTTGAAGGGGCTCTCTCAACCCTCCACACTGACTGGTTTATCTCCAGGTAAGGCCTCCCCAGAGGAAACAAGGTCAGGAATGTAACAAACACTGAGCAGAGTAAGGACAACAGAGACAAAGGGAAGGGAAAGAGCAAATGAAAGAGGGATCAGGAAATCTCAGAAAGCAAACTGTTTCCTGTAACACTCAACAAAAGCAATGTAAGAGGGAGCTCCACAAAGTTGGCAAAGTTCTGTGAACTCATCCATCTTCTAAAATTCAGGAAAACTAAATTTACATAAAAATGAGTGGTCAGAAAAGATATAGGTCAATGTCCATAGAAAGTGGCTATCTTTCTATGAAAAAAATGAAATGTGTATCAGAATAACATCCCAACTGACAAAAAGGCATGCCAGAAAGACATGTTAAAACTTTAATATACTCTTCCAAACACACCAAAGACATTAAGAAAAATGATACAAGATTTGAAAGAACAATAATTCAGAATTAGAAAAACTCAGAAATGAAGTGATAAAACTCATGAAAAAAATTATACATAAAAAGTCAAAATCAACATCAAGTGACATTTTAATAAAATTGCTGGACTTGAAAGAAAAAAAGAAAAAGTCATTTGGACATTGGACAAAAGAGCATGTGACTTAGAATAAAATTAGGTTTTCATCAGACAATTACTATACTATCACCAGGGTTTCCCAGGTGGCACTAGTGGTAAAGAAACATACCTGCCAATGCAGGAGACATAAGACATGAGGGTTTGATCCCTGGGTTGGGAAGATCCCCTGCAGGAGGAAATGGCAACCCACTCCAGTATTCTTGCCTGGAGAATACCCATGGACAGAGGACCCTGACAGGCTACAGTCCATAGGGTTGCAAACAGTCAGACACAACTGAAGGAACTGACTGACTGACTGACCATAGCAACTCTTGTGCCAAAGGAAAATAAGGAAATACATTTCAGATATTCAAAAAATGAAAACATGAGTGAAAAATTTTATACCCAGCAAACCTTACCTTCAAGTAAATAGAGCACAAACTCCTGTTAACACACAAACTGCAGAGAACCATGGTTCCATGCACCCTGTCAAAGGAATACATTAGAAAACAAGATTTAAAGAATGATTACAGGGACATCAACAAAAAGACCTGTGATGAGCATAAACATGGAATAAATTAGCAAACTGAGACTAAAAGGGAATTTAAAGGAAGAGAGTATATTAATAATATGCAGCAGTAAGTGATCTGACCATGTAAGTAAAGCACAATAATTTTTCAAATGGAAGAAGAATGAGGATAGCACATTTCCTGTAAATTGGCAGAAATTTACAAGTCTCTGTATACAGAGACTTGAGCAGACTCGGGCTTCATCTTTTTGAAAGACTATATAGATGCTGTTATTACATTAGGAAGAATACAATGTCTGGGTTTCTTTTTTTCTCCAATAAAAAAACTATTTGATTCTTTTTAGTAATTTTATTTCACTGTTTTCAGTAATCAGAATTGGTTATGTACTATTAGTATTGCTATCCCTATATATTTTATGTGTAGGATGGAATAAAGCAAATGAGTAAATCCTGACAGGATTGGGAAAACAGCAAGACTGCAGATGGTGATTGCAGCCATGAAATTAAAAGACACTTACTCCTTGGAAGGAAAGTTATGATCAACCTAGACAGCATATTAAAAAGCAGAGACTTTGTCAACAAAGGTCCGTCTAGTCAAGGCTATGGTTTTTCCAGTGATCATGTATGGATGTGAGAGTTGGATTGTGAAGAAAGCTGAGCACAGAAGAATTGATGCCTTTGAAGTGTGGTGTTGGAGAAGACTCTTGAGAGTCCCTTGGACAGCAAGGAGATCCAACCAGTCCATCCTAAAGGAAATCAGTCCTGGGTGTTCATTGGAAGGACTGATGTTGAAGCTTAAACTCCAATACTTTGGTCACCTGATGCAAAGAGCTGACTCATTTGAAAAGGCCCTGATGCTGGGAAAGATTGAGGGCCAGAGGAGAAGGGGATGACAGAGGATGAGATGATTGGATGGCATCACTGACACAATGGACACGGGTTTGGGTGGACTCAGGGAGTTGGTGATGGATAGGGAGGCCTGGCATGCTGCGGTTCATGGGGTCACAAAGAGTCGGACACGACTGAGCGACTGAACTGAACTGAACTGATTCCTATATTAGAACTGTGTTGTGCATCCTGGGATCACTCTGGACAGGGGGGCCTTCTTTACACCCTGGAGACTGCAAGGACAAGTCTTTACACATGTGCTAACTGCATGAGAGATGGAGTATAAATACACCAAGGTCATAAAATCCCCCAACTACAAAATAGGAAGACTTACCAGAAAAGTAATACACGACTATGCAAGAATATTTATTCATGTTTACATTGCTGCAAGTTTAAATGAATGTTCCTCTTTGCTAGGTTTTCTTTTCAGAAATTAGTACTCCACAATACAAAGAAATAGAGGAAAACAATAGAATGGGAAAGACTAGCAATCTTTTCAAGAAAATTAAAGATACCAGGGAACATTTTGTGCAAAAATGGGCACAATAAAGACAGAAACATTATGGGCCTAACAGAAGCAGAAGATATTCTGAAGAGGTGGCAGGAATACACAGAAGAACTATACAAAAAAATGTCCTAATGACCTGGACAACCACGATGGCATGCTCAGTCACCTAGAACCAGACATCCTGGAATGTAAAGTCAAGTGAGCTTTAGAAAACATTACTACAAGCAAAGTTAATGGAGGTGATGGAATTCCAGCTCAGCTATTTCAAATTCTAAAAAATGATGTTGTGAAAGTGCTACATTCAATATGCCAGCAAATTTGGAAAACTGAGTAGCGGCCACAGGACTGGAAATGGTCAGTTTTCATTCCAATCCCAAAGAAAAGCAATGCCAAAGAATGTTCAAACTACCATACAATTGTGCTCATTTCACACGATAGCAAGGTAATGCTCAAACTCCTTCAAGCTAGGCTTCAGCAGTACATGAACCAAGAACTTCCAGGTGTACAAGCTGGATTTAGAAAAGGCAGAGGAACCAGAGATCAAATTGCCAACATCTGTTGGATCATAGAAAAAGCAAGAGGATTCCAGAGAAATATCTACTTCTGCTTCGTTGACTATGCTAAAGACTAATTGTGTGGATTATAACAAACCGTGGAAAACTCCTAAAGAGATGGGAATACCAGACCACCTTACCCGTCTCCTGAGAAACCTATATGCAGATCAAGAAGCAACAGTTAGAACAAAACACGGAACAACGGACTGGTTCCAAATTGGGAAAGGAGTATGTCAAGGCTGTATACTGTCACCCTGCTTATTAAACTTATATCCAGAGCACGTCAGGCAAAATGCCAGGCTGGATGAAGCTCAAGCTGGAATAAAGATTGCCAGGAGAAATATCAATAACCTCAGATATGCAGATGATACCACCCTAATGGCAGAAAGCAAAGAGGAACTAAAGAGCCTCTTGAAGAAGGTGAAAGAGAATGAAAAATTTGGCTTAAAACTCAACATTCAAAAAACAAAGATCATGGCATCCAGTCCCACCACTTCATGGCAAATAGATGGGGAAACAATGGAAACAGTAACAGACTTTATTTTCTTGGGCTCTAAAATCACTGCAGATGGTGACTGCAGCCATGAAATTAAAAGACTCCTTGAAGAAAAGCTATGACAACATAGACAGTTTATTAAAAAGCACAGACATTATTTTGTTGACCAAGGTCTGTATAGGCAAAGCTACGGTTTTTTCAGTAATCATGCACAGATATGAGAGTTGGACCGTAAAGAAGGCTGAGTGCCTAAGAATTGATGCTTTCAAGCTGTAGTGTCGGAGAAGACTCTTGAGAGTCCAATCAGTCAATCCTAAAGGAAATCAACACTGAATATTCATTGGTAGGACTGATGTTGAAGCTGAAGCTCCAATACTTTGGCCACCTGATTGGAAGAGCTCTAACTCATTGGAAAAGACCCTGATGCTGGCAAAGATTGAAGGCAAAAGGAGAAGGGGACAACAGAGGATGTGATGGTTGGATGGTATCACCAACTCAACAGACATGAGTTTGAGCAAACTCCAGAAGACAGTGAAGAGCAGGGAAACCTGGCGTGCTGCAGTTCATAGCATCACAAAGAGTTACATGACTTAGTGACTGAACAACACAAAGTTTGATACTTAAGGCAACAATGAAGGAACAGGGATGGAAAGTTAGCCTCTTAGACACCAATGACAAGACAAATCTCAAACCCAAGTGATGAGGTGATTAGCAAAACCAGCTCTGTTGAATTAATTCAGTTAGTTATACGTAGCAATAACACCTAGCCCCATTAGCTCGCACTGTGTACCAGACACTGCGCTTATTTGCATTGCCTCCTTTAATCTTCACCAACACCCTTTTGAGGTACAAACTATTTTAAGTCCCATTTCACCAAAGAGGAACTGAGCCCAGAGATGGAGTAGCTTGCCCAAGGTCACACCATTAGATTCAGACCTGTGTTCTCTCACGCCACAGTCCCTCACTCTGAGCTCTCTGGTGTAACTGCTGAGGAAAATTGCATCATGTTAACTTAGGTTGTTATTCTGGTTCTTCTTGATTTGTTTCCAAGAGTCCTGGGATAAAGCATGCCATTTAGATGTTGTGATACAGGCGCAGCTGACGCTGGGTGGACCCAACCAGACACCCCAAATCCAACCAAGATGCTGGGGTGGGGCACCCCAATGATATCCAGCAGGCCACTCACTGACTGTAGTGCTAACAGTGGGGATGGGAAAGATGTAGAGATGCGAGTTTGATTCCTGGCTCGGGAAGACCCCCTGGAAGAGGGCAAGGCAACCCACTCCAGTGTTTTTGCCTGGAGAATCCCTTGACAGAGGCGCCTGGTGGGCTACAGTCCAGGGAGTTACAAAGAGTCAAACACACCTGAAGCAACTTAGCACACATGCACTTAACCTCTCTGACTGTTTTCTTACTGAAAAAAATAGCAATCTAAAACATCTCAGCACACAATAGTTCTTGGCAAGATTAAATAAGGTACTATGTGTACAACAGTCTGCAAACATTTCAAGCTCATCTCCCTCACCCCACGTCCCTCACCACCAGCATGGACTTCAATCTCACAGATATACAACATCAGTCCACGGTGGGAGTGTTGTCTGAGTGTGAGGCCACTATTACACTATTACAGTTTGTTTGGTTTTGCTGCTTTTAAAGAATCCACCCATCACCCCAAGATCAACATATCTGGAATATTTATCCTTACAGCATTTTCAAAATTGGTCCAAAATCTCCAGTGGAATCTGTCCTGGGAAGAGTCTCTCTCTCCAAATAAGTCATGGTCATGAGAAGATACAGACTGTTAGAGTCAGACTTCTCCAAATACTGTCTGGAGAGCGGGCCTTTGAAGAAGAAGACTGAGCTTATTCAAAAAGGGTCCCCTGCCTCCTGCAGTGGGATGGAAAAGGGAAACAGCGGCTGTGCAGATGCTTCCCTGGGCTTCCTTCCTGTCTAGAGTGGATGGAAGAGAGATGCAGGAGAGAGATTTCTTTGTTCTGCACCGGGTGTCCCCCTGGGGAGGAGCAGCAGAGGAGGCTAAGAAGGGGCTGCCCCACCTGTCCTGCCCAGGGAGTCCTGGGAACCCATACATCCCCTGGGGACCGGCCCACAACCCTCTCCCCAAGCCCTGCTGTCCTCAGATTTCACCACCCCAGGGGAAACCAAGGGAGATGGTAAGTGCTATCTATCTAAGGTCTCTCTCTCTCTTACCAAAGCCCTTTGTAGGAGGTTATTAACTTCAAAGGAAAACCAACCTTATCCTCTAGCTTTCTTTCCCCCAGAAATCAGACAGGCCTGCTCTGGGACTGCCCACGCCATGGAGCACCCAGGGAGGGTGGCCATAGCCTCCACTCCCACCCAGGCACCAAGGGACTTTGAAACCCACTCTAAAGAAAGAAAGGTTTCTCCCAACCCCGCCAGAGGCATGGGGGTTCCCTGGGTTAAAAATACAGTTATTAGTTCGGCTTCTTAGAGGTAAAGAACTGGAATAAGAGAGATAGAACTTACAAACCACGCTACTAATATTTTAGCTTTTGGGGTCTTCAAAATGCCCAATTTTATCTTAATGAGAAGATTCCTAACCCAGACAAACCCTCCCTCAAACTCTTACTACTTGTAACCCATAGAGTATATTTTTAAAAACTTAGACAATAAAGCATTATAATTCCTATATAGGGTTTAACTGAGAAAACGGTATTTGTTGGTCATTCCCTCTTCCCTTTCTTTGTGTGTATTTGTGTATAAATGATGCAACTTGAAAACAATATACTCTAACAGTACTGGTTTGGAGATGCCTCACCTTCCAAGGGGCATTCAGTCTTGGCTCATTCAGGGTTCACATCTCAGCAGTGGTCCCTGGGAGGCTTTGATGCTGGTGTCCCACCTCCTAACCCCTCACTGCTGTGACCCGGGTGCTCCTATCTCTCTGCGTCTGTGTCCTTCCTCTGAAATCACCACTTATTGATACATCACACTCTCAAATCCTCCCTGGAGGTTCTTGGACTTGGCTGTGTCTCATGGGTAACACCTCAAACAGCCTAGGCTGCTCTGCTGAGGCTCTACTATCTCCCCCACATGAGTTTGGGGACACAGCCCCCCACCCAGAGAGTCACCAGATGTTACAGCCTCCTTGCTCCCCTGGCCCAGCAGAAACTCGTAGGCCTGTCTTGAAGAATTCCAACTCTGTAGGGTGCCGGTGTGGGGCCTGGTGAGCTCCACAAGGAATTCTCAAAGAAGATGGCAATTCCAGGAGGTCACGGTGCTGAGACCCAGGGTGGGCCCTCCAGGGGCCCTGAAGGACACAGGCCCGCTGACCATGGTGCTGTGATCCTGGAGGGAAGTGACATTAAGTCTCCCCAGGGCCCCTCTGTTGCCCCCAGGACCTCCAGTGTGTGCTCAGGTGCTTGTCAGACTCCAGGTCCCTGCCCACCCTGGGGCCGTGAAGGGTGACGCCCTCGTTCCCCGGTTCCCCAGCATCCCCAGATGAACATCATCAGCCCATCGGCCTCCTAAACTCCCAGAGATGCCTTTGTCACCTTCTGTGATTGCATCTCACTCTCTGGTCGGAACAAGTTCTCCTGCCATTTTTCCTCTGCTACCATTCACGGCATGTTTCCAGTTATGCCAAAGGAAAAGGACACTGTGAACCCTGCTTTGCTGGGAACGTTCAGCCTCTGTCTACAGTCTGAGCAAACCACCGTGGGGAGGCACGGCGTGTCCCGCCCATGTTAGAGCATCAGACATCTCTGGGAGCTCCAGCCAACAAGAGTCTGAATTACAGTGTAATCCACCTGATCGTTCTGCCCCTTGACACTTCTGTACCATACATTAATGCGGTGTGTCCGACTGCAAATTCAAGACCATCTAAAAATAGATTCTCCCCTGCATGAGTTTAAAGCCTTGAGGCTCTTCTTCCAATGTTGATTACCTTGGTTTTGCTACAACCAAGATATAAACACAGGATATAAAAACAGGAAAAATAATCTTTTAAGGTTAATAGCTTTGAACAATTAGTATAAACAATCATCACACATTTGATATTTTATGCAATATTAATTTCGAAACCGATCAAACTATTTTGCTAAGCCAAAGTACTCAGCTGACTAAGAATTACCTTTTTTTATCCTCACTTCATCCAAAGAAGTGAATATCTAACATTAACTGTCATTCACCATGTTAGACCTCAGCCATTTTGGTCCCTCAGCCATTTTGCCCCCATTGGCACTGACATTTAATGGTCATCGCTACATGAGGCTGAGTCCAGACATGTTCACTATCTGAGCAAGAAACAGCCTTCCCTTCCTTAAGCTCCAACTATGCAGAAGACACTCAACAAGCATTTGTGGGCTCAGGAGCAGAGCAGAACAACGTTTCAAGGGCTTTAAGAAACAACGTCACCCTGATGTCTTTAGCCCCAGGACCTAGCGCGGTGATTGGAAGGCAGTAGGTGTTCAACACTCAACTGTGACTGTCGAATAGGCAGCATCTACATGGACAAGCAGACAGAACATTTAGTCATTCCCGCTCCCTGCAGCTGGGTTAACATTGTGCCAGAGATAGAACTTGCATTTTTACAGTTTCCTCTTCCCAGGATGAGGCATAAGCATCTATGTACTGTTCTTGTTCATGGGGCCACGAATAAACCCCAGTCTGACGACTAAAGCCTAGTGCTTGGGAGACAGAGAAGCCGATCTGAGGAATCACCTGAGACATCTGAGAGATGGCTGATGCCCCTTGACCAGGCTGAGACCAGGGTCCGCCCCTCGCCCCTAGGAGAGATAAGAAGGGGCAGTCAAGCACCCTTGTGTCTGTGGAGACAGCCGAGACACTACAAGTGGTGGAGGAAGTGAGAGCAGGCGTCTTCATGTGTCTGGAGTCAAGTCCTTAGGGTGCAGAACCCTCGGGGAGATGTCCTTAGCAACAAACTAGGCCCTGACGGCGGGCTGCCAGGACTGCCCCCTCGAAAAGCTACTCTACTGGAAAAACTCTCTGTTCTATGTTTTCTCTGAAAGTTTGACTCTTCTTTTATAGTTTAAAAGTTTTAACTAAAGTCATAATTGTTTGATTTATTCCTGCTGGCAGCTAGAATGAGTCAACTAATTTTTAATAAAATGAGAAAAAATTATTTTCAGGTAACATTCTGTAATTCTTTTTGGAGATATAAATGTAACCATGGTCAAAATTGCTAAAAAATAATGCTTCTGAATCCCAATACCCTAAAAATATATTCACATTTAATAACTAAAGTATTATAATTTAATTATTATTATATAACCATTTTATTCCAGGTGCAGTTGCTAGACTACCCATATTTTATCCCTATTATCTCTATTTTCTGTAATGTAATGTAAATAAAGGAATGAAATTCTTCATAGACATAAATTTTTAATGTAACCATTTTCCCTAATTTGATTAAGATTACAACTCTCTAAGGGCTTCCCTTGTGGCTCAGCAGGTAAAGAATCAATACCTGGGTTCGATCCCTGGGTTGAGAAGATCTCCGGTAGAAGGGAAAGGCTACCCACTCCAGTATTCTGGCCTGGAGAATTCCATGGACTATAGTCCATGGGACTGTATCTCTCTATGTGTAACTCTCCACTGGGGACTACAACTCTCTAAATAATGCTAACACATGAGATCCAAGTCATACTAAACAGAAAAATAGAAAAAAAGGGGGGGGGGGGAGAAGAACTGCCTTTATTGATGAAAAATATAAAGTATTTTTGCACAGAAAGAAAAGGTTGCATCGTTTCAGATTTAAACTTGAAAAGTAATTTCTGGAATAAAATTTGTGAGCTTGTTTGGAGGTTCTAGCAGGGGAGCGCAGTTACTCGTGTACCCTTGACCGAAGACCGGGCCTCCTCTATCGGGGCTGGTCGTCCTCTTCGACCGAGCGCGCAGCTTCGGGAGGGACACACATGGAGCAGTGAGGGAGGAAGGGGACACCCGCCTAGCCAGCCAGATCAGCCGAATCAACCCTTGCGATCAGTGGGGTGACAGATGTCGCAACCAGATCGCCCTTACATCCTGGAATAAAATTTGTGATTGAATTCAGAAAGTTTGCGATCGCATCATTAAAGCAGTTGGTCAGTTTACTACCAATACCTATAAACCTAGTCAATTTCCCTTATCTTTTATCTTTGGAAGATTAAAGAATCCTGTAAACCTCAGCAGGAATAAAAATCTGACCAGATGGGTTTTATACTGGGAATGCAAGGATAGTTTACTATTAAAGACTGTATTATATGACATATCATATCAAAAGATCACATAAGAAAAACTTCACTCAGTGCAGTCAATGCCAAAAGCCACTTGGGAATACTCTACTCAAGTTCTGTTAGAAAGAAAACAGGAGGAAAGAAGGAGCAACAAAAGGAAGGACAGGCTGGTAGAAGGATCCCACTTGTTGCTAAGTCACTTCAGTCATGTTCGACTCTGTGCAACCCCTTGGACGGCAGCCCACCAGGCTCCCCCGTCCCTGGGATTCTCCAGGCAAGAACACTAGAGTGGGTTGCCATTTCCTTCTCCAATGTGTGAAAGTGAAAAGTGAAAGTGAAGTCGCTCAGTGTCCGACTCTTAGCGACCCCATGGACCACAGCCTACCAGGCTCCTCCATCCATGGGATTTTCCAGGCAAGAGTACTGGAGTGGGGTGTCATTGCCTTCTCCGGAAGGACCCCACTCAGTTCAGTTCAGTTGCTCAGTCGTGTCCGGCTCCCTGCGACCCCATGAATCGCAGCACGCCAGGCCTCCCTGTCCATCACCAACTCCCAGAGTCCACCCAAATCCATGTCCATTGAGTCGGTGATACCATCCAGCCATCTCATCCTCTGTCGTCCCCTTCTCCGCCTGCCCCCAATCCCTCCCAGCATCAGGGTCTTTTCCAATGAGTCAGCTCTTCGCATGAGGTGGCCAAAGTATTGGAGTTTCAGCTTCAGCATCAGTCCTTCCAATGAACACCCAGGACTGATCTCCTTTAGGATGGACTGGTTGGATCTCCTTGCAGTCCAAGGGACTTTCAAGAGTCTTCTCCCCACTACATATCATCAATATAACAAAGTCTCTGTATCTCACATTACCAGTTAACATTTAATTGCAAAACACTAAAAAAACCCAGATAAGAATATCTGCTATCACTAACTGTGTAACATTCTGCTAGTAAATTCTAATTAATTAATAAAACATGAAACAAAAAATACATAGATGATATTTTATAACATGATATGTAACATGTTACAGATTATTTTTATATTATATTTGAATCATTAATTATAGCAATTTGTAAATAACATGATTATACATACAAAAAGCAAGAAATGTTCCTATAAACCTTGAAACTTAATAACACCATTCAAGAGTTCTTAATATGAGGTATATATACAATAATTAATCACTTTTGTGTATTCCAGCAACAAACAGAGGTTCTAAAGGAAGGGAAGATCATGCACAGAAAAACGTTAGAAATAATCTTACGATAACTGTGTGATATTTGTGTGAAAAAATCTAAAACTTCCCTGATGCACATAAAAGAAGAACTGAATGGGAACAGTGATAGAGCATGCTTCTCAGGAAAAGACAGTAAAGATGTCACTTCTGAAATGAATCTTTATCTCTGTCAGAATCAAAACCAAATGTCACTGGATGCAAGGAATGAGAGAGTGGGAGACCCAAATAAATGATTCAGAAAGATATCTGAAACAGTGAAAGATGCAAATGGCTGGGTAAGTTTTAAAGGAAACTAGCAAGAAGAATTTTCTTCTGTCAGATATTAAACCATATCATGAGGCTAACTATGGCAGCATGAACCTGGCATAGTAACCCCTCTGCAGAGCAGCATACTGAAAATGGGATGCCCAGAAACAACCCCCATATATATCTGAAGTGCATAAGTGAAAAGAAACCATCCCAAATAAAGGAGGCCGATTCAAAAACTCCCACTGAGAGGATCGGCTGTTTTGGAAAAAATTAGGCTTGAGCTGAAATTCAACTGTACAGCAACATAAAATCCAGATGTATAAAAGAGTTGATGTTTCAGACAAATACAGAGACAGAGGGACACAGAGAAAAAGAAAGGAGGAAGGAAGGAAAGCTAAGAAACAGGGAGAGAAAAGAAAATGTGTCACAAATGTAGACAAATTCAAGATAGGGCTGGATTTTCTAAGCATAAAAGCAGAGAAGAAAAATCTTTAAACAGACAAAGAGATCTGACCAGGTAAATTTTTCACAAAACATTTTCAGCCTGTTTATAAATATGGAAAAAAATGTCAACCAACAAATCAGGAAAATTATTTGCCATTAAGTCTAACAGATAAAAGTTATAGACCTCTTTTAAATCAATAGGATTTACATATATATAACAATCATATATCACTCTTTTTTAAATTCAAAGGAACTTAACAGAAATTCATAGAATGAAAATTTTAATTTCCAAAAATCATACTCACAAAAATATTATACACACAAAAATATTTTTAATTGTGTGTTATTTTGCCCTATTGGGTTGGTAAAAATAATTTTAAAGTAAAACAGTAATTTTAGATGCTGGCAAGTGTTCACACCATAAAATGGACATTCTCATACACTGTTGAAAAGAATGCAATGGATACAAACTTTCCAAACAGCAACTTGGAAATATCTACAAGGAGTTTTTGCCCAGTAATTATACTTTTGCAAATTTATCCTAAGAAAATAATCACAGATATGGACAGAGATTTATGTTCAGGAAAGTTAATTATGCATTATTTATAATGGTGAAAAATTGGACCTAGTCTAAAAGGAGAAGGGTTGAATTTATTATGGCATATATTGACTGTATAATGAAATATAAGTGATATAATAGAGCTATGAAAAATCATGTTTCATAAGACAATATAACAGACTGCTGAGAATATGTTACACAATGTCAGGCACAAAATTTTGTGTAAATACCAAAACACAGACACACAAACACATGAACTGGAAATAAAAATACCAAAATGTAAACAATGCCTCTTTCTGAGTAGTTAGGTCATGGTTCATTCTCTTCCAACAGTTATCCATATTCCCTAAGTTATCTAAAATAAACATATATTACATTTAAAACACTGTCATAAGTAAATAATCAATGCTTACTTTGTGCCAGGCTCTAGTCAAAGCATCCAGTATGTATTATCTCATTTAATTCTCTCAACAAACTTGTAAATTAGATAATGAGTACATTATCCTCATTTTATCAGTTAAGAACTAAAACTAAAGGAGGGTAAGTAACTCACCCAAGGTTACATGAT